>NW_019384985.1:215011-237636 GCF_000671375.1 Centruroides sculpturatus | reverse complement strand
CCCATGGTGCGCAAACTTTTTTCGACTGCGACCCCTTTTGTAGAGAGAAAATTTTTGGCGACCCCTAGAGATAAATGTTCACAAATACGATGTATATTTCGCGCATTTCTTTCGTTTCATCGAATAAAAACATCATCATATCTGACTCATATTAATTTTATTTATAATTTTAAGAAAATACTTTTTGTATAACATAAAAATCAGTAAATTTCCCTTTAATGAGATGTATGTGGCTGCAAGTTTCTAATTATCTCATCGATGTTTGGATGTATGTTGCTAATTGCAATTCGCATATCATCTTCAAGGTTTAAACGCGAGCGGTATTTAGTTTTTATTGAAACTAGTTTGCTAAATCCAGTTTCACATAAATACGTTGATGCAAATTGTATTAAAACCCTGATGGCATTCTTGCATAAAACGGGATATTGCTTTTCCACGGATAGCCAAAATTTTTGGCAAGGCTGAGTCTTAAATTGATTTCGAAGAGTATAATCACTAATTAAATCTATCAATTACTCTTTCTTACTAATTTGAAGAGTTGAACTGCATATGTCGTAGGAAAATGGATCACGAATCCAACCAAGATCGTTTTCAGGAAAATCCTTGAATCTTGTGCATGAAATTGCAATTAAACAGTGAGTGACGGCGCTTCACTCTTTATATGTACACTGTATGGTATGCATCATGCAGGCATAACGCATTTCATAAATATTTGGCGACCCCCAAAAACTGTGGGGGTCGCGACCCCTAGTTTGCGCACCACTGAGATAGAAGATGATCTGCTTTAGTTCATTTTCACAGAAAAGCAAACTTAGGGCGTCGTACTCGTAGCGCCATCTGTTGAGATAAAAGCCTTAACCTAGACTATATATTTTAATTTATATGAATGTTTAACAGAATAATATACAGCCTATGTCCACCCTGAGGTTCCATTCTAAATATTGGTGAAAAAATTATTGAAATCGGATGAGTAGTTTCGGAGATTACTTGCTGCAAACAAACTTACAAACATTACCTCTTTATAATATTAGTATAGATAAAATAAACAATTTTAATGTATTTTAAAAATAAAATAAAACTTTAATTGGTTCATATCTGTGTTAACTATTTTAGAGAAATATTGGTACAGTGGTGTAGCGTAGTGGGGGCGACAGGGGTGGCAAAATAAACAATTTTAATGTATTTTAAAAATAAAATAAAACTTTAATTGGTTATGTTTTTGGAGGTTGAGGTGGATCACCCCACCCCTATCATATACATCACTACAATGCATTTACACACACATCATGATTAAATTCCTTATTTGGTTGTTTATCGGGTTTCGGGGTGAGACCCCTAAAACATCATTAAAATGCATTGTCATCGAACTTACGTATGTCCTCAAACTTTCAGTCTTCTAAATTAGAAGTGGAGGAAATTTGAGTTGCAACATGTTTAACTTGATACAAAGCAAGTTAAATAATTAATAAAAGTAATTATCAAAAATATAAACTGACTGATCTTTTTCATTCCCAGTAATTTCCTAATTCTTTCTTTAAAATGATGTGGGTAATTCCATAATTCTAATTCTTTCTAAACAGTTATGTGGTTAATTCTTTAATTCTTTCATTTTCTGAAAGAATTAGGGAATTAACCACATAACTTTTAAGAGAACTTCAAATGTTTCAAATGTCAATTGAAAGTCTTAATTATGTATGATTTCAACTAATAAATAAAGAAAATTGTTTCATCTTGAAACAAAACAATTTACGTAATAATAATCATAAACTATAACAGATTATTGAAGAAAGGTTACTAATAAAAGCTAAATAATCAATGTTAAACTGTTTAAAACTGGAAGTCAAGCAAATCAATAACTTTTTTTATTGAGTTAACACAGTGTTTCTCAAACTTTTTTGTCAGGTGGCACACTTGAAATTATTAAACAAAATTCACGGCACCCCTATTATTATTATTTATTATTTTGCTTTTTACGGTTAGTAAAGATATGAAGGATGAGAAGACTTTGAAAAAATAAAAGTTTTTTATTAAAGTAAGTTTATTTCCAAACAACACAAAAGCATTCAAAACAAAAGTTATTATTATAAAGATATCTTTTAATTATTTATTTAATTTAATACTTTAATTCAAATTATTTTAAGTAATTTTAATTTAATTATTTAAAAATTTCGCGGCACCCGCTTTGAGAACCACTGCTTTAACAGGTTAATATTTTAAGTTAAGCATACAAGTTAATCAGTGAATTGCTAAATTACATCATGATATAGCAATTCACTTGTGACACAATACTTTAAACAGTAATTTGTTATCCTTTAGATAAAGTGCATGACATAGAGTTCTTGTAACTGTTAAAAATAATTATGATTTAAGAACTTGAAAAACAAACACAACAAGATTTATGAATTTTAAATATAGTCAGAATAATCCATAATGCAATGCCATTCCACAAGTTTATAATTAACAATATTAATATGCACATCATTCAGCAAATACTCAATGGGTTTAAGATGCTTCGGATTTTGTAGTCAGAAAACTAACTATTCAACAATTAATATTAGAAATACCTTTAAATTAATAATAAAATATCACTCTTCACTAGAAGGAAATCATAAATCTAGTTTAAAGCAATTAAATGAAGAGACCCTTATTCTTAAAAAAAATTCTGACAAGTAGTTAACTTAATTTTAATTAACAACCATTTGATAATCATAACATATTAAGCATTATGAGTTAAAATGGGCAATTTTGAATAAAATTTCAGATACAGAATTTAAAGTTAGCACTTATCATTTATAGATGCTATAAAAATGACTAGTTTAGAAATAAGTGCTAAATTTAAAAAAAGTTAACACATTTACATAAAAATAACAATCACACAACAAATTTGGAAAGTATGTACACTTAATTTACTCTAAATTTTATTACTGACATATGTAATCTTAAGACATTTAAATAGCATGATAAATTATTAAAGATGTTGTGTAATAATTTCCATATATATAATCCACATTAGTCATCAGTTATTATTTTTATATTTATAATAATCTAAATTTTTTTAACACTGTTACAAAGATAAAATACCTATAATCACTAATTAAATCTATCAATTGCTCTTTCTTACTAATTTGAAGAGTTGAACTGCATATGTCGTAGGAAAATGGATCACGAATCCAACCAAGATCGTTTTCAGGAAAATCCTTGAATCTTCTGCATGAAATTGCAATTAAACAGTGAGTGACGGCGCTTCACTCTTTATATGTACACTGTATGGTATGCAGCATGCAGGCATAATGCATTTCATAAATATTTGGNTGGTGTTTTGAACGATTAAAAAAATTGTTTGCTTTACAAAATTAATAATTTAAAAATAATAATTTAAAAATAATTTAAAAATTTCTAATTAAGGATTTTTTTTTTACTTTTATTTTCCTATAATCAATTACAGCGAAATAATATGGAGACATAGAGTTCATTATAGATTTGTGAAACAAGCAAGCCGTCATGAAGTTATCTCAAGTATAATAATAAAATTATGACAAACATATATGTGACAAAATGCAAATGCATTCTGAGTTTTGTGTGAAATCCAGGTAAAACTTGCAAATTTAGGGCAATATTAAAAATGAAAACAGCAGGTTATGCTGCTACATTATTATGAAATGTTTCATAGGGAATTCTGTAGATTTTAATAAACTATACATAAATATTAAGTTTTTTTTTTACCTCAACTTATTCAAAATTTTATCAACATCAACATTTAAAAAAATATTGATTTTGAATGTATTTGTTTAAAAGCATCTTCAACTAAAGATACTTATAATGCATAGTAAGCAAAAACATTATATTTAATTTGAGAATTATTTAAAATTAACACAAATTTAATCTGTGTTCAAACATTTGAAGCAGGAAAAAAAAAATGTAATTTTTAAACACAAAGATGAAAAATGCACACACCATATGATGAAAACTTTAGTTTCTTGGTATTAGAATTCCTAAATTTTAAAAATTTGAATCTAAAAATGCATTTACAGTATAAATTCAGATATTAGGTCTATTTGGTTTATTCAACTTAACTACCTGAATTCCTGTATCAGGGTTTGTACCAGTATGCTTAAATAAATTTAAAAAAAAACTATCTGAATTCAGTTTGTGCAAATTGGAGAGTAAGAATAGGTTTCACAAATTTGTATATTTAATCAATGAAATAAAATTAAAAGTATAAAATAATAAAGAGAACCCAAAATGAAAGTGTCTTTTTATAAATATTGAATTTTTTTTTTCATTACTAATCTAAGAAAAGGAGGAAAAAAATCTGAAAACTGTTTAAAAGTCTGTATTATATTTCAAATAACTCTGAGTACCCACAAATGACGTAAATACAACAATGCTATAAATATAATATTCTGCATGATAATAAAGCAAACACACAGTGTATCAAACAAACTTTTATAAGTTAAATTTACTTTCATACAATTAGCACAAATTAATTATATTAGTGTAATAATATTTACATGAAATACCTGTAATTTAAATTTAAAAAATTCTATCACAGAACAAATAGAAAATCTTAATATGAAATAACTAAGATAAAAAAATTATTTCTCAATATAAAATGAGCAGAAAATATATGGGCATTTCAAGAAGTTTTTCTTCTTTTTCATTATGCTTTCAAACAAAACTATTAAAAAAATTCATGAATAATAAATACTTAATACGAAGGCAACTATATTGATAAATTAAGAATTAAATTTTTAAAATAAGCAAATATTGAGTAATATAAAAATTCACCATATGCTAATAAGAATGTATACTTTATTGTACGTACATACTGAACAGAGGTGAAGTATAGCATGATTTTTTTAGCCAAACATATGTAATCCGAATTATTTAACGCTAGACAAGCTAATTGTTAATTAGTTATCAAGTAATTTAATTCTATCACTTAATAATCCAGACTTTATATGTTTGTCTGATAGTTTGTTTATTTTTGTTAGTGAATATCAGTGTTTACCAAAACATAAAAAAAATTTAAGAGAAAACTCTGTCACTCTGTCTTCTGATGTTAAAATAGTATATTTAAAATAAAATTTGAGAATTATTGAGAAATTCTTAAGCCATATATTCTTAAATTTTTAATTAAAAGAAAAACAGTTATTTGCTTGATAGCTTTTAGCTGATGTAATATTTAAATTACTAAGGTTGATATTCTGAAAAATCGTAGAACAATTCATAACAATTCATCTAATCATTGATATTTATTTAGGATTATTATTTTGTAATTTCTTTCTTTTAAAAGAAATTAATTTGCTATAGTCTCTTTCATATAATTTCATACAATTATATCAAAAATTATATAAAAATACTAAATGCTTATTTATTTCAGATATTCTTTCAGTGTGATTTCTAGCTATATGAAATATCTTTCTGTTCAGATTAAAATACAGAAGAAATTTAATTATTATCCAGAAGGTGAAAAAAAAATTAATTAAAAATAAATTAATTATACCATGATCATATATTAGCATGTTAAAACTTAGCTTATTACATAATCTACATTAATTAGTATGCAGAAATTTGGTTACTCTTATGTATGCTGATAACATTTGCTATCAATCACGTTAACTAAAATATTTTAATATAATTAAATGAATTATTTTGGAGAAATATCCGAAATCTACTTTCCTTACATTAGATGAGACAGAAAGCTAATTCTGATAGATCTTGATAGTAATCACAAATTGTCTCCCAGCACTCTCACTTGTATCAGATGAAGTTATATTTTAATATTAAGCCTATATAAATTTTCTATTTTTAATAAAAAAGCACAAAATGGTGTGCTTAATATTACAAAATAAAAATTTACATTTGAAAATTCAAATTTCATTTAAATATTTGTGTGTGTTTTCTTTACATAAAATTGAATGTATTTTTATCTGATAATGGTGATAACACTGAAAATACTCAAGTCAGTATCTGTTCTTACATAGTTTGTTCTGCTTTTATTGCAACACAACAGACTTTTTATGATATGTGATATTAAAATAAAATAACATTCAATATATGAAAATAATAGAGGTACTTAATTGGAGATGCAAGAAATAATCTTAGTTCTTTTTTTTTGTTTGTTTGTTTGCTTTTGGTATTCATGCAATATATTTTTGTGTTATTCTAAACTGTTCACCATACCTTCATTTAGAATAGTAAAATATAACTTATTGTTATATATATAGTATATATAAAGAGTGAATTCTGACCAACTCTACCATCTCTAACAAATTATTTTACAGGGTTGTATAGATCAAGTAAAAATTTTAGATTGCCAGAGGTTTATAAAGGAAGTAAAGAAAGACTAGATAAGCATATCTATTTCAAAACTGACATATAACAACAATGTTGTCTGGCAAGTAACAAATACTTATACATATGAAGAAATTCATTGTAAATATTAAGTATGGAAAGAGTGACTTAAAAAAACTGTTTTGTTTTAATCTAAAACAAACTAAATATTGACTGTAATATAATAATAAGATAATATAATGCTACTGAATTAAAACTTCAGCAAAAAAAAAAAAACTGATTAATATTCCAGAAGATAATTTTATCATCATTAATAATATGCTAAGATATTAACGCACCAATAACGGTTGTGAATTCTAATCGGCAAACAAAAGTCCTTAGATCAAATTCCACACAAGGAAAATTATTTTGTTCAGTTGCTATCATATTAATGTATTGATAAAATTAACATGTTAACATTTAAAAATGAAAAAAAAAAAAAAAAAAATTCCATACTTAAGAAATATTAGATTGAAAATCAAGATATTCAAAACACAAAAATAAATTCGTAAAAATAAGAACACATGCAAGATTAAGTATAAAAATTCAGTTTTTTTATGAATTTTTAAAATATTGATTGATATCAGTACTATAAAAGATATAAATACACAAAATTAACTTACAATTATAATTATATATAACCGTGTTTTGAAAGAATTACTTCAATTAGACAGTTTTTTTCTATCTGAATGTTGATTGGTGCACATAACATTAAAAAAAATATATTAGATGATCATTCAGAAATAAAACAACTGCAGTCATATTATAATTATAAAAACTAACTATTGAGTAATTTGATCTATTAAATACAGTCATATCATGGATATGTGGTGTCTATGAACAATATATATATTTGTGCATGTTTTAACAGCTTGCACTAATGATGAATATAACAGTAAACATTTCAAATATCAATACTTGTATAATATTTTTAAAAAGTATCAATGAAAAGTTTATTTATTTACTGTCTATTAGAGTAATTAGAGGAATTCATAGCATTGTTTTTCATTTAATACCAATAGAAACTGTCTGCCTTCCCTCTATACCTCTGCAATAAAATAAAAGTTAAAATCAAATTTAAAGAAAAATATACTTCATATATTTAAAAAAACATTATTTCTTTTTCAAAAATCTGTATTATTTACAAAGTTGCTTATTCCACTTATTTAATGTTACAGCTTAATAATTATTTTTCTCAGAAATATTAACAGGATTTGTGACAATAATGCTACACTAAATTGTACTTGTTTGAATTGTAAATATTTTCTACAATTGTTAACCAAAAACAAATCTGTATAAAATAATACAAAATAATTAGAATCAAATTACTGTATTACATTTATAGATCATATTCTTTCTTGTCTGTAAGAAATGTGATAGAATTTATTTTCTAAGACTGAAACATACAATATTAAAAAAAAAACACTTAATTGAAACTTAGATTAGTAATTTGAAAAATATTCAAAGTTAAATAATGAATATTAAGTTATTATTTAATTATGAAACTTTCCTTATTGACTAATTTCTGCATTTGAAGTAGCAGTTCAAATAATGTTCAATTTTATATTTTTGTATGTGTAATCAGAGTTTATTTTACATTGAGAATCTTATTATTAGGGTTTATAGCCTAGTTTCTTGAGATTATACTGAAGATTTGTCACATCTAAAAAATATTTATTTATAAAATTGATACTTTAATTCATTTGAAAATGTTAACTGATATAATATGAAAGAGAGAATTCTTCTAAGAAGAGTGCAAAGAAAGCAAGAGAAGTAACAAAATACTAAATCTTGTAGAAGATTTTCATATGTTAAATAAGAACACAATGTATCTGATTTGATGGCCAGGTGGCCGAGTGGTTAAGGTGACAGCCTAGCACTCTGGGGACTACGGATCAAATTCAGACAGTCAAAGCCCACAGGAATTTTTTGAAGCTGATCCATCTTGGATACGCAAGGTCCTGTATCTCACCATCCAACTACCTCATTCTAGACTTGACTGAACCCACAACTGGATTGAACAGGTTCTTTTAGACCAAGCAGAGTTAAAAAAAATAAATTTAGATAAGTAAAAATATTCAATTTTGAAGGAAAAAATTTTAACTTTTCTGCACATTAATATTCTATATATTTTTCTGCTTTTGAAGTATAATTATTAAATCAGATGAAGTTATATTTTAATATTAAGCCTATATAAATTTTCTATTTTTAATAAAAAAGCACAAAATGGTGTGCTTAATATTACAAAATAAAAATTTACATTTGAAAATTCAAATTTCATTTAAATATTTGTGTGTGTTTTCTTTACATAAAATTGAATGTATTTTTATCTGATAATGGTGATAACACTGAAAATACTCAAGTCAGTATCTGTTCTTACATAGTTTGTTCTGCTTTTATTGCAACACAACAGACTTTTTATGATATGTGATATTAAAATAAAATAACATTCAATATATGAAAATAATAGAGGTACTTAATTGGAGATGCAAGAAATAATCTTAGTTCTTTTTTTTTGTTTGTTTGTTTGCTTTTGGTATTCATGCAATATATTTTTGTGTTATTCTAAACTGTTCACCATACCTTCATTTAGAATAGTAAAATATAACTTATTGTTATATATATAGTATATATAAAGAGTGAATTCTGACCAACTCTACCATCTCTAACAAATTATTTTACAGGGTTGTATAGATCAAGTAAAAATTTTAGATTGCCAGAGGTTTATAAAGGAAGTAAAGAAAGACTAGATAAGCATATCTATTTCAAAACTGACATATAACAACAATGTTGTCTGGCAAGTAACAAATACTTATACATATGAAGAAATTCATTGTAAATATTAAGTATGGAAAGAGTGACTTAAAAAAACTGTTTTGTTTTAATCTAAAACAAACTAAATATTGACTGTAATATAATAATAAGATAATATAATGCTACTGAATTAAAACTTCAGCAAAAAAAAAAAAACTGATTAATATTCCAGAAGATAATTTTATCATCATTAATAATATGCTAAGATATTAACGCACCAATAACGGTTGTGAATTCTAATCGGCAAACAAAAGTCCTTAGATCAAATTCCACACAAGGAAAATTATTTTGTTCAGTTGCTATCATATTAATGTATTGATAAAATTAACATGTTAACATTTAAAAATGAAAAAAAAAAAAAAAAAAAATTCCATACTTAAGAAATATTAGATTGAAAATCAAGATATTCAAAACACAAAAATAAATTCGTAAAAATAAGAACACATGCAAGATTAAGTATAAAAATTCAGTTTTTTTATGAATTTTTAAAATATTGATTGATATCAGTACTATAAAAGATATAAATACACAAAATTAACTTACAATTATAATTATATATAACCGTGTTTTGAAAGAATTACTTCAATTAGACAGTTTTTTTCTATCTGAATGTTGATTGGTGCACATAACATTAAAAAAAATATATTAGATGATCATTCAGAAATAAAACAACTGCAGTCATATTATAATTATAAAAACTAACTATTGAGTAATTTGATCTATTAAATACAGTCATATCATGGATATGTGGTGTCTATGAACAATATATATATTTGTGCATGTTTTAACAGCTTGCACTAATGATGAATATAACAGTAAACATTTCAAATATCAATACTTGTATAATATTTTTAAAAAGTATCAATGAAAAGTTTATTTATTTACTGTCTATTAGAGTAATTAGAGGAATTCATAGCATTGTTTTTCATTTAATACCAATAGAAACTGTCTGCCTTCCCTCTATACCTCTGCAATAAAATAAAAGTTAAAATAAAATTTAAAGAAAAATATACTNTTTATACTAAAAAGGGGATGTTTTATTTGGAGGAATGTGTATTATAATACTGACCACACCACGTCAAATCTGCGTGTCGCCATCTGAAGTTCAGAAACTGCATTACTGGCATTTGTAATTAGTTTTTAAATTTTGCCTAATGATTTCTATATAAAACCGACATATTGTTAAGGTTTATCGATATTTAATAATATTAGTAAGTTACAAATAGCATTTTCTCTTTAGCGTTTTCATTATAGGGAATGTTAGAAAACCGGAAACGTAACCTTAATCAGAAATTAATTTCTTCCTCTTACTTTAATTAAGAAACTTATAAGGAACTAGGCACTAAAGTCATAAAAGTAAATGCCGTTTGTAGTGAGAATTAAAAATACAATTCAACTTCGCTTTCTATTTATATACTAGTACTGGCAGTTTAATTTTCTCGTCCTATAGTATCCGTGTTAAAATCTAACCAATTTCTGAAAGACTGTGACTATTTTTCGTCATTAAAATAAATCTGTCTTCGATATCATTATTAGAATTTTGACTTCGTTTTAAATATATCAATTGTTCATAGATGAAACCATTCTTCGATCCTATTACAGATTGGCTCCATTAAAAATAATCACGTGCAAAGAGGATTTTATGGACGGATTAAAAGTCCAAATCCAAACAGATTAATAAGTTACTGGAACCACGTTTCGTTACTTATTTCGGCTTTTTGGTAAACATCTGAATTCGTGCATTCAAGCCTTTTACGTTAGAATCGAAGATTTTCTTTTATTTTAAATGTTTGTTTGTTTGTTTTTTTATTTAGTTGTTCATCAATGACGTTGCTATTTAAATTAGATTCCAATACGGGAAAGATACTACTCCCGTTTCTCGGTACGCGCCGCAATTCAATTTAAATCAAATTAATTAGTAAAGACCGCATTAATTGGCATTCACGTAATATAAATGGCATCCGAGAATTCGTATACAAAAGTGCTTAAGTTAAATTAAATAACAAAACTTCATTATGCATAAAGCAGTATTATATTATATACAATATTACATTACAATTGTATGCATTTTCAGCATGAAATACAGCTTAAAAAGTATTTTAAAAAAAAGCTTTATTTTGAGGATCAGGAACAGATTAATCCATTCTATATTGTTTCTAATGGAAAAATTTATTTCGGTTTTAGAACAACTTTTAGGAACGAATTATGTTCGAAAATCAAGGTTTGACTGTATATAAATAGAGATGTTTGTTTGATTCTTCGCTAAGCATTTCTAGGCAATTTGACCAATTGCTCTGAACCTCGACAGTTACGCTAACATACATCGAACTTTGATAATGTCGTGCATACCACCCCGAAATATTAATTTCTGCCTGTAACCGATGGTTTTACCTATAGCGCCAACATGTTGGCAAACATTTTAAAACATAAGAAACTAAATATAATTCATACAAAATAGGACACAATTTAAGAAAAAAAAACAACAAATATAGACACACTATATTATTACTGCTACGGGTAGCACATAGCACCAAGTGCATCCAGACAAGAGGTTTACACTGTGAAAACTAAGTATTTGGCTTTCCACAATTAAAAACTGAAGTTTTTTCATTTTTGAATAGTACTTTCTTTATTCTAATAATTTTTCTATAAAACTCGCTATTTACAAGGACATACTTCCCACGTAGTTTATAGGCAGTCTGATAATATTCTTAAAATGGGTTTTACCACATACATTTGTGAAATTTGCGATTAATAAAGCCGGGTGTAATAATTACTGAGACGGAACTTTATAAAACCCGGGTGTAACAAGATAGTTGTCACTATATCCACAGCTTCAACTAGTTGTAAGTTATATTATTACTATTTGTTTGTTTGCTTTGTTAAGTTATGGCAACGCAACACTTGGGCGATCTGCCTAGGGGAAATGTCGTCCGGGAGGTCTTTTTAAAGGTAACTGGCCCCTATTCAGGTGTTACAGACGTGGAGAAAACCCGGAAAACTCCACGTGGCCAGCCTGTCCGAACCCGCAACCGAACTTTCAGTGTTTAGAGAACGAAACCACTTGGCCACTGTTAAGCATTATTACTATAAACTTTCATATTTTTTCAGCTTTCAGATGGTCGAGGCGGTTAAGGATTTAACATACCGCTCTAGAGAACCCGCAAACGAATAAACTCCAAGAACTGTTGGGAACGGTTTGTCCCGGATATGTCGAGTCCCATCCATTACCATCCAACACTCCATTGTGGGCCTGACCAACCCCTTGATGGGTACGATTAAGGCAGAACGGATTTTTAAGAAAGTATAGGCATAATATCGAGAAAGCGCAGAATAAATGTGTACAAATTTTACAGTAATTAAAGGATATCATCCGAAGAAGAAAATAATCAAAACCACATTAATTAATTAATATTGGATTTGAAGGATACAAATAAAACAATTTAAATATTTTAAAGATTAAATTACACATCCACAATATTCATTTAGAATGCAATTATCTTTAATCTTTGTAAATGTCCATAGAGAAAATGTTTAATTTCCAAAGATTGCTAGGCAATTCAAAATTTACGCCAAGTAAAATAAGAGCAAATGAATCCTATAATTTCAAATACTAAAAGTTTTCTTTTCAAACTGTCGTTCCGTAATTTTCAATAATGTATAAATTTTTTATGATCATTCATTATGAAATTAAAAGTTTAAAAGTGCTTAAGTTACCATCATTAAAAAGCGGAAAGCATCAAAAAATTATTTTCTAATCTCTTAAATCTATTTTTAAGATCGGAAAACCTATTCTTCATTTTCATCACAAATTACCGTATTTTGACGAGTATAAGTCGACTTTTTTTACTACTTTTTGGGGCTCAAAATCATGGTGCGTCTTATACTCGACAGGTAACCATTTTTACAGTGAAATTATCTATAGTAGTGGTCCACTCTAGGGACCAACCTGTGCAGTGGTCCGTTAAGCACATGGTCCCTCAACCGAATGGCTAGAGTACCTAGATTATCAGAATAGTGACACACGAGTTATCGCCACCATGTTCTGTCCACTGTCATCACGTGACCTCTGAGTTTACATTAAGAGATGACGATTATTTCAGTTTAATAAAGGTATCGATTCACCCATCCGTCATATTCTAGAATAAAAAAACGAATAAAATGCAATCTCCCATTAAAAAAGTTTTTTTCTAAATTTTCTGTCTCAAAATAGGGGTGCGTCTTATACTTGACAGCGACTTATACTCGTCAAAATACGGTATATTAAAATAATCGCACAATATTTTATTATATCCGCATTACGTATCTTATTACAAATTTCTACACTACACGTGAAAAAAAGATAAGATTTCTATTGTATATTCGAATATTAGTGGCGGAGTAACGGAGTGGAAACGCTGTATTGTCAGCATCCAAAAAGCCAGATTCGCGCACGCGCTTTACAGAGCACCAACCTCACCCGGTTTAGCCGGTGGAAGCCTAGGACCAGGGGCGCCGCTAGCAGTTTGAACGCCCGTGTGCAATACCGATTATGCCGCCCCCTGTTTAACTACGATTACCTACGCTGAGCTTGCTAGAAAGGCTCTTTAGTGTTGTCTCATAAGGGTGTGGAAAAAAGAAAAGAAATACTTTACAAAGAAAATCTATTTATTATTACTAAGTTATTTTTGTTTACTTAAGTGTAAAACCATATAAATACAGTATTTATCTATAGAAATTGAACTTCTCTTGCCTTTATGTTTGCGAAATCTGCTATCAATTTTCATGTATCCAAGCAATCTAAGATTTCATGTTCAATTGAAAATATAGCTAAATTACTTAATCTTTGCTGGTTCGTTGTTGATCTTAAATAGTTTTTTTATAATTTTAACTTTGAAAAGGACCCTTCACCAAATGCAACTGAAACCGGCAATGTAAGTAATATTCTTAGTGCTATTGCTGTGTTCGGAAATGTTGAAATTAAGTCATAAGTAAAAAGATATTGTAATAAGGTTTGAGGATCATTAGACTGGTTTTCTGGAAAATGCAACTTTAAAGTATTGATTTCATTAAACAAATCAATCCGTCAATGTCTGTTTCACTACTTGAATCGTCTTTAAGCTTCAGATTTAAATCCTAACCAAGTTAAAATATCATTAATTATACTTAGACCCATGTCAGAAGAATTATTAACAAAATAATTGCAATTTGATAAGCGATAGAATTGTTCGAATGCGTACAAGTACAAATTGAGAAGGAAGCCCTGTGGGCCCTTCTCAATTTGTACTTGTACTTGAAGGATTCCCTAATTTCGCCAGTCCTGTCAACTTCTGTCATAGAGCACGACTATGAGTACTTGGCTTTCGGGCGCCGCCGGATAGTTCAACCTGCCGACAGACGTTTCGCATTGCATCCTAATTCTGATAAATGCCAATAGAGGCGCTGTTAATGCTATAATATAGGTTAAATAAGAATATAGTAATTGTGCTCCGGTCGGATTTTTTTCTCCTTGCGAAGACATTTCTTATGCTATAAGTAGAGTGGGTATTGGGACAATGACTTTGAATATTACGTGACCGATCGCTCGATTTGCTTGCCGTGCACGCCCGCTTACGGCGGGCCTGCCTAGGACCTTGGGTGGATGCTACACGTATACCGCATCCAATTCTATCCGGGACCGGTTCTGGGCTGTTAGCCGCCTGCTCGCTAGATATTTGGCCGCCCTCACCCGATTACGCGAATCGCGAGTAGATTTATAACTTAACCCAACCGATAAGAATTTACTGGTACGTTTTTATGATAGTTCTGTATAGTTGACAGGAGTTTAAAAAATCCATTAAAATATTCGATATTTTTATTCCGCTCTCCGATTTTATATTACTCGCGAATTTCAATGTTAAACCAGTGATATTATGATTTCGTATATCTCATCTTTAAGGGGATGTAAAAAAACGTGTACAATTCTTGTACAATGTTAAAAAATTAACTGTTACTTTGACAGCATCATTTACAACTAAATTTAATGAATGAAAGAGATGCACGAAGTACAGAAAAAGCTCTAGAATTTACTTTCCTTAAATTTACGATTTATTTATCCGTTTGACATAAAAATTTGTCTTTCCACTTTTTTCCCGACACTACAAATATTCGAGTACAAAGTAACCGAATTCGACTTATTTCTACTTAAGTAGTAGTTAAATAAGCGATTAGGGAATTGGAGACATAAACAAAAGCTTAACCAAACCATCTCTAGCCGAGTACAGCGGGGACTGATTTCTTCGTAATATTAGATGTAATATAAACAGAAATTTTTCCAGTTCAACGAGAGTGACCGAAGAGTTGTAAATTTTGGAAATTTCCGTGGACACCTGGTCCTAAAACGAATTAGTTAGAAAACAAATGACTTTTAAGTTTAGCATATTTAGATTTTTACAGCTATGGCGAGAAACGTTTAAAATCTACAACAGCCCCGTCGGGTCCTTTGAGATATACTAGTTATGCGACAAAAGAGATATTTGACATTGACCGGTATCGGCACCCTGGGGATTCGGCAGTCCGCGTGTATGCACGCTTTGCAACCGTCTTCGATTCCATCCATTAGCCACTCGTAGGGAGCTATTTGACTAATGCATTGTTTTAAGATTTAAAAAGTAAAGGATATTTTATATTTTTATGTACGTTTCTTTACAAAGCTATATTTAATTATAATTTTCTTTAAAAGTATATTCATACAATTGAAGAATATTTTGTACCAGGTATGTATCGGTACATCCACCACACATTTTATTTCACCGAGTAAGTTATTATTATTTTCCTTTTAATTGTAGCTCTTATATCGTGGCTAGCGATTCGGAATGTAATTGTGATATTAAAAATGCATTTAGAGAAGTCTACGGTTTTTACTAGCTTATCGAATAAACGATACGAATGGTCTCTAGACCATCGCTGATGCGCAATTGACTGATTGCCCCTGGATGTCGGCTTCTTACAGAAACAAAGCTTCCCTATCATCAAATGTCACGGCACGCCACTAATAGACCCGGTAGTTTTTTCTCTACTAGCGTCTGCAGTGCCGGATGAAGAAAAATACAGCTTTTTTTTGACAATTTTTGCACTTTTCAATTGCTTATATTTCGGCAACCGCTTTATAGAAAAGCTTAAAATTTTGCATATTATCTAAGAATATAATGATATTTTGAACGAGATATTCTGAATTACTTTAGATGTTTGGGGGAAGGAGAAATCAATCCCCGAAAATCAGCGACTCTGATTCTTGAGAATGTGTAGAACATCAAATTCTTCAACTATCTTTTTCTTGATATTCAAATATAATTTTTAATTTTAGCATTCTAAAAACAAAATCCATTAATACAACTGCATAGATAGTCAGATAGCTGAACGTTTAAGGTATCAACCCACCTCTCTAGAGACCAGGAAACGAAGCTGGGCAGATAGAGTAATAAAAGTACATTGTAAGAACGTATAATACTTTCATACCAGAAACTTGTCAAACTTCGTGAAGAAAAAAATAATCCTGGAATTTTAAATACAAATTTGCTTATGTTTTGTTGAAAGTTTCCGAAAGCATTATTATTATTACAGTATATATAATACTGGCAGATAAGAGGAAAAAATGTTGATGTTAACTGATGTTGGCTTTTTAAGATTTTTTTTCGTTTTTGACTCTTTTCACCCCGCAGGCACTAAGACAGCCTTTTTAATCATACCCACTGTGGATTCGGCTAAACCGGATGGTGACGGACAGAGCCATACATCTCCGAAACAGACAGTTTGAATTCGATTTCAAGTCCTCGAAAGCGGTAGGCGGTCAGTCTGCATGCACATCAAAAACTGCTGATATTAACGGATAGTTGGCGCCAACGAGAGTCCATTGTATTATCACGTTTAAGATATTTACTGAACAAAATTGTATCTAAAACTTGAATATTTTTTTAAAAATTATTTGCTATTTAACAATGAAGTTTTAATTTGGAATCAGTCAAAAGATAATGAAAAGTTAGACTTAGCAATTTTAATTTGTATATAATTTTTACAAAATAAGTTATATCAAGGCAAAACATGCGTTTTCGTTTCCCGATATTTATTTAAACTGGAAAAAAATCGTCAAATGTTGTTGTATATTTTTGGTATCGAGTTGTATAGTATCGTATTTTTTTTTTTTTTTTTTTTTAAACTATGACCAAAAAAATCGGTTATATTGCTTAGTTAAATTATTACCGCAAATTTTATAAAATGGAATTTATTTATTTTTTTTTACAAATTGGAGTCAAAGTTTGCATTTTTTCTTATTAGAATCAATTTTGAACAAAATAAATGCATAAAATTTAACCACTCGTTGAATACAGAGAAAATATATTCAGTTCAAAATATAAATATCCGAAACCTGAATTTAAATGAAATCTAATTCTCACTTGAAAAGAACAAAAAGGATTGTTTATTTATTAAGTTTCGGCAACGCAACACTTGGGCGATCTGCCTAGGAAAATACCTTCTGGGAGGTCTTTTAAGGGTAACTGGAAAACTCCACGTGGCCAGTCCGTCCTAGCGAGGCCCGAACCCATGAACGAACTCCCAGTGTTCAGGGAACGGAACCGCTTGGCCACTGGTGGGCAGCATAAAAAGGAAAGATATCATCGAAACAGGTAATTATGAAAATTAGAAAAATCAACAACTTTTTTCGAAAATGCACGACAGAAAATAGAAATTCAGTAATAATTATTTATCAGGAGTTTTTGGAAAGACAACAAATTATAAGTAAACGTTTAAAAGTAATCAATTATTATTTTTTTACGAAAAACAGAAGTTTCGTAAGAGGAGATAATGTTTACTCTAATGTATGTTACTTTAGAATAATTAATGAATGACTCCAAAAAAAAAAATTATAAAGTTTAAATAACGTTACAGAACTTAAATTACCATCAAGTCATGTTAAAATCAGTTGACAAAAATTTTCTTTAAATGTTCTGTAAATTCACAAAGTACAACAGATGACTTTTAACATTAAAAAAATAAAAACGATTGGAATAATCTGTTACAATAATTCAGTGACAATTTAAAAAACAATATAGAAACAATTTTAATAATTAATTCGCGAGATATAAACGTTAAATTCCTGAATATTTTTCATTTAAAATATTTTTGATTGTTTCATAATTTAATATTTTCATAAAATATTTGTGTAGTTGCAATAAGAATAAATAATAAAGTATTACAAGGAGCGTACTATAAATATATATATAAAATACAGTAAAACCTGCCTAGACCGGAATCGAACGGTACCGAATATTTTTTCCGTTTTGGACAGGTTTAACTGTTATTGATTTTGATGGCAATACACAGGGTTAACCAACTTTTGGACCACCCTGTTTTGTGTGTTCTAGGTATACTAGAAACGGAAATAAATTGTTATTCTTTTACAAAACGGATATACTTTATTACTTCTATGTTTTACATAATACAAAGTATTTGAATAATATAACTATTTACAATAGTTAACTGAGTTTTGAGCCATTCTGTATTTACATTATTAAAGTTTAATGTTTTGCCTAAACGACATTAAAAAAAAATTATTTTAAACCCGAAAAGTTTCAATTTAATTTCTTGATATAAGTATTTTAAAATAAAAGTAATATTCTATAAGCAAGCCATAAAAACCAATTTAATTATTTCGTTTCAAAAGCATTTAAACAACAATTTAAATAAACTTAGTTTTATACTAATAATTATTTTTATTATTCCATTAAAATATTTTTACAATAGTTCTGCTCCAGTTGTAGATGCATCACTTAATGATTAGTGTAATTTGATGCTCATAAACCGAACAACTTCATCTAATTACGTGATGAACAATTTGAATGATATATATAATTAAAGACGATAATAGTTTCCTAAGTTAAACGATTAAGAAAGCCACAATTTAAGTAATTTCCGACTTCTCTCATTAATTTTTCGCATGTTATCCTCCTTCCTGACAAGGATGAATTAATTTTAAAAATTGTACAAGTTTAATTTTTATATTTCTTAATGTTTAAAGGACTTCTCACGAATATAATCTTATCGAAGAGTTCCTGTTTGATTGCATTAAAAAATTACATACTACGTAAATAATAAAAATTTATCAATGAACACCTGCCGAATTCATCTAATTACAATATCCATATTTTTAAACAGATAAGCATAATCTGTTAGGATATTATTTTTTTGGTGGGAAAGGAACCACCGGGAATAATATGATATATAGAAATTTAAAGGATAATTTTTGTCAGTCTTCATTATAACAACATGGGGGAAGGCTACGTTTTATGCATTTTATTAGTCAGTTTTGCAACCGCATATGGTGAGACTTTTAATGAATCATTTCATTAATCTCTTTATATTATATTACTTATTTACAATATAATTTTTAAAATATATCTGATTATTATCTTTACTTTTATTTTGAAAATTTTTCATTTTATTAATCAAAACAAGTAAAAATTATTAAATTAAAAAAAAAACTACATTTAGTTATGTATAGTCTATAGTAAGAAAAAATGATGTATTTAAATATCTAAAACATTAATAATATTTTTATTCAATGGTATACATATATACTTTATAAATACTATTGTTTTAATAAAAATAAATTTTTTCTTTTGAGTTAGAATAATAAAATTTCAATTCATTGATGGAAAATTCATACCAAATAACTTTTAAAAAAATCTCCTGTACCATTATATACTTTATAAAGACAATTCATATATTGTGTATGTACTATAAAGTACATACACAATACGTCATTCATTCAAATTTTGAATTTTGAGTGCTTTATTATTAAATTTTAAAGTACTTTCGCATGTTTCATAAAACTAACTGCATGAAAGAAAAGACTCTAGATTCAGTTCTTAAATATAGAATCGCGATTTAACTCGTCTATATCGGCGAATTAATTCTCGAATTACAGATTAAATCATGCACTATTTGATGATTTCGTAATTTAATGTTAGATTCAGTTGGTGAATTAGTGAAGTAACGCTTGATCTAGAGTTACCAGCTTAAAACCTCGGATTATGAAACTTCCGATTTAAAACGTTGTTGGTAAATGCTGCCCTTAGAGTACGACTCAAAATTAAAATTATGTATTGTGCCATCTGTTATAAAAATTATTTTAAATAAAATCTAATAAGAATTATTATTATAAAAGGCAAAAGCCTTATTTTGAGGGTAAAGATGAGTTTTTATAAAAATTATCATCATCAATAACGGGTGAAATTTTCATTAATTCTGACTCCATTCGATAAATGACATCTATCTGCATGAAATTGTCATGTTTGAATTTTTAAAAAGCTGTCTTTTTAATTTAATTTTTTTTTACTCTTTTTATCCTGTCGGTATTAAGAGAACCTTTTGAACTAGCCAATCGTGGGACGGCCAGGCCCATGTTGGGGCAACCAGATGAGGAATGGGGGCCCAAAATTTCTGGGTCGGATCTCCTTTTGAAAAATTCCTCGTGCTTTTCGACCCGTCTGAATTTGTTTCTGGGTTTCCCAGATCGATAGGTATCATACCTAAAAAGCTGGCCATTCGGCCCATTATACCATACAGTGTGATGGTTTTTGGTTTTTATAATCTAAGATTTTATGACAAACTATTGGAAAGTCCAAATAGATTATAACCGTTTAAACATAATTTTCTAACGTATGTGTGATATACAGTGAAATCCGTCCAAAAACGAAGCCCAAGTAAAATGGAAACCTGCCTAAACGGAAAAATTTCTTCGGAACGGAGTGATTTTCCATATTAAAGAAACCCTGTTCAAAACGGAAGTCTGCCAAACCGGGAAAAAAATATGTCGCTTCTGTTCGTTTCCACACATTTAAAAATGAATTTAATTTACTTCGTCAGTCGAAACATTTAAATCTATAAAATTCTTTCTTTTTGCTAAGTTCTTGAAAGTTTTCAGGTATTTACTGCTAATATAATGTAAATAACTCGTCTAACTTTAGGCAAGCGATGTCAAACCTTTTTCCAAAGGTGGGACAAAATTGAATTCGAAATTTAGTAGCTCTAAATATTAAATTTGAGTAATTTAATAAATACAACAAAAATGCTTGCAAATTTTACTTTACGATATAAATTAAAAAATTATAAAAAAAAATAACAACTCTGAATTTTAAGTGTAAAGAAAATAATAATGTGATTCTAACAGAAACAAATATTTTGTTTATCATCAAATAATAAACAGCAGATTTTCCATTAAGTTTTCTAAGGTTCATAGTTAGTGGCATTTATGATTTTTCACAACAGATTTAGAACCTACAGTACGTTCGCCATTCCTGAACTAGACCTTGGTTTTTAATACCCGATAATAAAGTGTTTCCTAACGTGGATAAAATCATTACGTCGTGGGCGGTAGTTACTTTTTGCTGCAAAATTTCTATTGTAGATTGAGGAAATTTTTTTCATTTTTTTCTTTATTTTAAGGTTTAAACGTATCGAGCAGGGAGAGCAAATAATTCGAATGATTTCGTTAATCGAATAATGGATTATTTTTTATCCGAATGAATCCATCACTAATTATAGTTATTCGTTTACTAAACTGTATGTCACCTTTAAATTTTCTAATTAAAAAACAGATTATAGTTTAATTTTCCGAACAATTATTTAAATTTAATTTTAAAAAATTAAAATAAAATTGAGATAATGCTAGCGAAAAGGACATCTTATCTAGTTTTTATCTGAGAAGTGAGTGCCTTTATGATAATGAGCGGCTGTTTCAATATACAGTACTTGATAACGTATTTCGCAATATATGAAAATTTGAAATTTCGTCCCTATTTAATGCAACGCAATGTAGCGTATACAAAATAATAATAAAACGTATAAGTTAATTTCGTTTATAGATTTGATTATAATTAAATTTATAATTAAAATGACAAAATTAACTACTTCAAGCTGCATTATGTTCCCGATATTTTAATTATCACGCTTGTGGGAATAAAATTATCTAATATATATTTTAATGATAAGGAGTAATCGTGACTTAATTTACCTCATAAAGGATGTTTTAAATATTAACTTTTTAAATAAATAGTAATAATAATTTTTATGAATTTAAGAGAAATTCAGCAATACGTATTAATACAGTAGAGCCTCGATTATCCGACTCAATTGGGGACTGGGGTTAGTCGGATAACCGAAAAGTACGAAAAAATCCATTATTAGTGTAGTATATTATTATTATTATATCCCATGTAATTAATATATTAGTATATCGCTATTAACCTACTTCGCGTTGAATTTTCATCGATGTTAAGATTAACAAAAATTTTTTAAAATAATAATCGTCGCTATTGTATCGTTAAAAATTAGAAAATTAAGCCTCGTTTAAATACTGGCTCCCTTGCCAAGACATAGCCAAATATTGTAGCGCCACATCACTAGCGGACATTTGAAATTTGCCGACTAGGACGGTCGGTTAACCGAGGTGTCACTAG
>NW_019384985.1:66631-214714 GCF_000671375.1 Centruroides sculpturatus | reverse complement strand
AAATTTTTTCGAAAGGTTATATCGGTATTTATTCTTACAGTCTTGATTAACAAAAGTAATAATTTTATAACAGATTTAATACACAACATTTTAATAATTATCATATATGGTCCGAAAATGTGAAAATTTTTATAGTAGACAGTGCATACTGTAGGTAACCTAGTTTTGCTAATTTTGCATACTTTTCGAGTAAAAAAAAAATTTACATTAACGATTAACTACTGGTATCTTTAAGAATCGAAAAGAGATGATTAAATAGTATTAATGTGAAAAAGTTTGTATTTTCCATGCCAATAATACTCAGTTATTATTTCTTCCTAAAAACGTCTCATGAAAATAAAGTGAAAAATACTGTATTATTATTTCGCTTTTTTCACAAACTAGGGAACATCGTTTGCAGCAGCTCATTTCTTGATTGTCAAAAGTTTTCAACCTGCTTTAATGAGAAAAATATTTAAATGCAGCGACGTCTCCAAACTCCTCTATACTCTCCACCTGAATCGCTGACGATGGATGTCACCGATCGTCAGCGCCACAAGCGGAGAAAATATTAACTAGCGTCTATACGCTCGGTCTCATAGAGAGAGATAGTTGGCGGACGGCCTTACTAGCGAAGCGATCAAGTGGCCTTGCCAAGACATAGCCAAATATTGTAGCGCCATATCACTAGCGGACATTTGAAATTTGTCGACTAGGACGGTCGGTTAATCGGGGGTCGGATAAACGAGGCTCTACTGTATATACGTATTGCTGAATTAATATATTCATTTTAATATAAACGAATTATTAAATTTAACTTTTATTTCAATTTTTTTGTTTTGTTCAACGAAAGAACTAAATACACGAATCACTAACTATTTATAATATAGATCCTAAACGACAGAATAAATTCTTCAGTAAGATTTAATATTTTTCAAGATTTCAATTAAATAGGATTCATCAATCTTATACAAGTCGAGCTATATTTATTTTATACAATTTTCATAAAAAGTAATGTATAAAATTACTCTCTTATTTTAATACTTAGAATGGAAAATCTTTAAATAACCTCAGGCTTCCCTTCAACCGACTTAAATCTGTTTCTGATTTGTATGACATTAGTTCAAAAATTCTTTTTTTCATTATTTTGTATTATCGTTTGTATAATTTGAAACTATAAGCACACATTCATTGCACCCCCTTTATATTAGTGACTTTAAAATATTTACGTAATAATTTACTTATTGCGTAGAAATGGACTGATAGAGGAAGAAAGTGCAACATTTAGGTGATCTGCCTACCAGGAGTGCTTTCTATGTAAACTAGTCCTTATTTAGGTAAAAAAATTCCAGGAAACTCCATATAGTCAGCTCGTTGGTGGGGCGCGAACCCTCAACTAATTACCAGTATTTAGTGAGTGTATAAAAATGAAATCCCATCGTGAAAAGTTCTTGAAATATCAGGAAATTCTATTTATTTCTAATCTAACTTGTAAAGTAAAAAGGAGTGGAAAACGAATTCTGATAATTCATACTTTCACATTTTTCATGTGCATTCTCATTTTTTTAAAAATAATTTTATAAACTATATAAATCAAGAAAAATAAATGCATATTCCATATTTATTTATTTATTTACATTACTCGATATATATTTTAGTCGAATAATTACTATTGATTATTGAATATTTTAGGTAATCTTATCGCATGTGGTCGTTCTCAACCACTCGTCTTGAACGCTCCTTCAGGAACTATTTACAGTCCAGGTTATGAAAATAAACAAAAATATCCCCCAAGAACTCAATGCTCTTATTTAATCCATGCACCGGAAGGAGTAAGTTGATTTAAAATAATAAATTTAGAAGTATAATATATAAAAATATTAGCATTATTATAAATCGTGTCAATTTTCTCATAGCAAAGAGTACAACTGACTTTCAAAGATTTCGAACTCGACGTTGCAGAGCATTGCAGTGGCGACAGATTGTCAATACATGAAGGAAAGGACTTGAGAGCTCCAGTATTACATGTTTTATGTGGAAGCGAATTGCCAAGGGATGTTATGTCGGTAAAAAATGTAATGCTAATTGTATTCCAAACTGATTTCATGATTCAGAAGAGAGGATTTCACATAACTTATAAAATGACAACAGTTCCGAGTAAGAAAATATTTTAAAAAGATTTATTTAATAAAAATTCTAAATAGGATATATTATCATAAATATATCATATACGTTTTATTTAAATTGATATATTATATTAATTATTACTTTTATGCATTAGATAAATTTATTTAATTGAAAATTCATCTCGTAAAAAAATGAAATCGTAAAATTCCTATTATTATAGGCATTAGTCTATGAGCGTAATTATCGTGTTCAAGCTAAATTATTAACATTTTATTTAATTTGACTAAAATAATATTGAATTTTAATCAAAAATTCAAAAAACAAGTTAAAATGGCGCAGTAAATTAAAACTGATGTCGATGTTTAAAAAAGTCAAGCTTAATTCTAAATTATTCAAAATCGAAACAAAATTATATAAATAAAATTGCAACTCATCAAAACTAAAAATTCNATTTAAATAAAAAAAAAACTACATTTAGTTATGTATAGTCTATAGTAAGAAAAAATGATGTATTTAAATATCTAAAACATTAATAATATTTTTATTCAATGGTATACATATATACTTTATAAATACTATTGTTTTAATAAAAATAAATTTTTTCTTTTGAGTTAGAATAATAAAATTTCAATTCATTGATGGAAAATTCATACCAAATAACTTTTAAAAAAATCTCCTGTACCATTATATACTTTATAAAGACAATTCATATATTGTGTATGTACTATAAAGTACATACACAATACGTCATTCATTCAAATTTTGAATTTTGAGTGCTTTATTATTAAATTTTAAAGTACTTTCGCATGTTTCATAAAACTAACTGCATGAAAGAAAAGACTCTAGATTCAGTTCTTAAATATAGAATCGCGATTTAACTCGTCTATATCGGCGAATTAATTCTCGAATTACAGATTAAATCATGCACTATTTGATGATTTCGTAATTTAATGTTAGATTCAGTTGGTGAATTAGTGAAGTAACGCTTGATCTAGAGTTACCAGCTTAAAACCTCGGATTATGAAACTTCCGATTTAAAACGTTGTTGGTAAATGCTGCCCTTAGAGTACGACTCAAAATTAAAATTATGTATTGTGCCATCTGTTATAAAAATTATTTTAAATAAAATCTAATAAGAATTATTATTATAAAAGGCAAAAGCCTTATTTTGAGGGTAAAGATGAGTTTTTATAAAAATTATCATCATCAATAACGGGTGAAATTTTCATTAATTCTGACTCCATTCGATAAATGACATCTATCTGCATGAAATTGTCATGTTTGAATTTTTAAAAAGCTGTCTTTTTAATTTAATTTTTTTTTACTCTTTTTATCCTGTCGGTATTAAGAGAACCTTTTGAACTAGCCAATCGTGGGACGGCCAGGCCCATGTTGGGGCAACCAGATGAGGAATGGGGGCCCAAAATTTCTGGGTCGGATCTCCTTTTGAAAAATTCCTCGTGCTTTTCGACCCGTCTGAATTTGTTTCTGGGTTTCCCAGATCGATAGGTATCATACCTTAAAAGCTGGCCATTCGGCCCATTATACCATACAGTGTGATGGTTTTTGGTTTTTATAATCTAAGATTTTATGACAAACTATTGGAAAGTCCAAATAGATTATAACAGTTTAAACATAATTTTCTAACGTATGTGTGATATACAGTGAAATCCGTCCAAAAACGAAGCCCAAGTAAAATGGAAACCTGCCTAAACGGAAAAATTTCTTCGGAACGGAGTGATTTTCCATATTAAAGAAACCCTGTTCAAAACGGAAGTCTGCCAAACCGGGAAAAAAATATGTCGCTTCTGTTCGTTTCCACACATTTAAAAATGAATTTAATTTACTTCGTCAGTCGAAACATTTAAATCTATAAAATTCTTTCTTTTTGCTAAGTTCTTGAAAGTTTTCAGGTATTTACTGCTAATATAATGTAAATAACTCGTCTAACTTTAGGCAAGCGATGTCAAACCTTTTTCCAAAGGTGGGACAAAATTGAATTCGAAATTTAGTAGCTCTAAATATTAAATTTGAGTAATTTAATAAATACAACAAAAATGCTTGCAAATTTTACTTTACGATATAAATTAAAAAATTATAAAAAAAAATAACAACTCTGAATTTTAAGTGTAAAGAAAATAATAATGTGATTCTAACAGAAACAAATATTTTGTTTATCATCAAATAATAAACAGCAGATTTTCCATTAAGTTTTCTAAGGTTCATAGTTAGTGGCATTTATGATTTTTCACAACAGATTTAGAACCTACAGTACGTTCGCCATTCCTGAACTAGACCTTGGTTTTTAATACCCGATAATAAAGTGTTTCCTAACGTGAATAAAATCATTACGTCGTGGGCGGTAGTTACTTTTTGCTGCAAAATTTCTATTGTAGATTGAGGAAATTTTTTTCATTTTTTTCTTTATTTTAAGGTTTAAACGTATCGAGCAGGGAGAGCAAATAATTCGAATGATTTCGTTAATCGAATAATGGATTATTTTTTATCCGAATGAATCCATCACTAATTATAGTTATTCGTTTACTAAACTGTATGTCACCTTTAAATTTTCTAATTAAAAAACAGATTATAGTTTAATTTTCCGAACAATTATTTAAATTTAATTTTAAAAAATTAAAATAAAATTGAGATAATGCTAGCGAAAAGGACATCTTATCTAGTTTTTATCTGAGAAGTGAGTGCCTTTATGATAATGAGCGGCTGTTTCAATATACAGTACTTGATAACGTATTTCGCAATATATGAAAATTTGAAATTTCGTCCCTATTTAATGCAACGCAATGTAGCGTATACAAAATAATAATAAAACGTATAAGTTAATTTCGTTTATAGATTTGATTATAATTAAATTTATAATTAAAATGACAAAATTAACTACTTCAAGCTGCATTATGTTCCCGATATTTTAATTATCACGCTTGTGGGAATAAAATTATCTAATATATATTTTAATGATAAGGAGTAATCGTGACTTAATTTACCTCATAAAGGATGTTTTAAATATTAACTTTTTAAATAAATAGTAATAATAATTTTTATGAATTTAAGAGAAATTCAGCAATACGTATTAATACAGTAGAGCCTCGATTATCCGACTCAATTGGGGACTGGGGTTAGTCGGATAACCGAAAAGTACGAAAAAATCCATTATTAGTGTAGTATATTATTATTATTATATCCCATGTAATTAATATATTAGTATATCGCTATTAACCTACTTCGCGTTGAATTTTCATCGATGTTAAGATTAACAAAAATTTTTTAAAATAATAATCGTCGCTATTGTATCGTTAAAAATTAGAAAATTAAGCCTCGTTTAAATACTGGCTCCCTTGCCAAGACATAGCCAAATATTGTAGCGCCACATCACTAGCGGACATTTGAAATTTGTCGACTAGGACGGTCGGTTAATCGGGGGTCGGATAAACGAGGCTCTACTGTATATACGTATTGCTGAATTAATATATTCATTTTAATATAAACGAATTATTAAATTTAACTTTTATTTCAATTTTTTTGTTTTGTTCAACGAAAGAACTAAATACACGAATCACTAACTATTTATAATATAGATCCTAAACGACAGAATAAATTCTTCAGTAAGATTTAATATTTTTCAAGATTTCAATTAAATAGGATTCATCAATCTTATACAAGTCGAGCTATATTTATTTTATACAATTTTCATAAAAAGTAATGTATAAAATTACTCTCTTATTTTAATACTTAGAATGGAAAATCTTTAAATAACCTCAGGCTTCCCTTCAACCGACTTAAATCTGTTTCTGATTTGTATGACATTAGTTCAAAAATTCTTTTTTTCATTATTTTGTATTATCGTTTGTATAATTTGAAACTATAAGCACACATTCATTGCACCCCCTTTATATTAGTGACTTTAAAATATTTACGTAATAATTTACTTATTGCGTAGAAATGGACTGATAGAGGAAGAAAGTGCAACATTTAGGTGATCTGCCTACCAGGAGTGCTTTCTATGTAAACTAGTCCTTATTTAGGTAAAAAAATTCCAGGAAACTCCATATAGTCAGCTCGTTGGTGGGGCGCGAACCCTCAACTAATTACCAGTATTTAGTGAGTGTATAAAAATGAAATCCCATCGTGAAAAGTTCTTGAAATATCAGGAAATTCTATTTATTTCTAATCTAACTTGTAAAGTAAAAAGGAGTGGAAAACGAATTCTGATAATTCATACTTTCACATTTTTCATGTGCATTCTCATTTTTTTAAAAATAATTTTATAAACTATATAAATCAAGAAAAATAAATGCATATTCCATATTTATTTATTTATTTACATTACTCGATATATATTTTAGTCGAATAATTACTATTGATTATTGAATATTTTAGGTAATCTTATCGCATGTGGTCGTTCTCAACCACTCGTCTTGAACGCTCCTTCAGGAACTATTTACAGTCCAGGTTATGAAAATAAACAAAAATATCCCCCAAGAACTCAATGCTCTTATTTAATCCATGCACCGGAAGGAGTAAGTTGATTTAAAATAATAAATTTAGAAGTATAATATATAAAAATATTAGCATTATTATAAATCGTGTCAATTTTCTCATAGCAAAGAGTACAACTGACTTTCAAAGATTTCGAACTCGACGTTGCAGAGCATTGCAGTGGCGACAGATTGTCAATACATGAAGGAAAGGACTTGAGAGCTCCAGTATTACATGTTTTATGTGGAAGCGAATTGCCAAGGGATGTTATGTCGGTAAAAAATGTAATGCTAATTGTATTCCAAACTGATTTCATGATTCAGAAGAGAGGATTTCACATAACTTATAAAATGACAACAGTTCCGAGTAAGAAAATATTTTAAAAAGATTTATTTAATAAAAATTCTAAATAGGATATATTATCATAAATATATCATATACGTTTTATTTAAATTGATATATTATATTAATTATTACTTTTATGCATTAGATAAATTTATTTAATTGAAAATTCATCTCGTAAAAAAATGAAATCGTAAAATTCCTATTATTATAGGCATTAGTCTATGAGCGTAATTATCGTGTTCAAGCTAAATTATTAACATTTTATTTAATTTGACTAAAATAATATTGAATTTTAATCAAAAATTCAAAAAACAAGTTAAAATGGCGCAGTAAATTAAAACTGATGTCGATGTTTAAAAAAGTCAAGCTTAATTCTAAATTAATTCATCTCGTAAAAAAATGAAATCGTAAAATTCCTATTATTATAGGCATTAGTCTATGAGCGTAATTATCGTGTTCAAGCTAAATTATTAACATTTTATTTAATTTGACTAAAATAATATTGAATTTTAATCAAAAATTCAAAAAACAAGTTAAAATGGCGCAGTAAATTAAAACTGATGTCGATGTTTAAAAAAGTCAAGCTTAATTCTAAATTATTCAAAATCGAAACAAAATTATATAAATAAAATTGCAACTCATCAAAACTAAAAATTCGTTATTTTCATTATTAAAAATGTAATGTTATAATTTATTACTGAAAAATAGAAAATTTATCTAACAAGGGAAGTTATGACGCCTTCAAGGATTTCAACAATATCGTTTGTATCGATAAGCCTTCATAGGAACTTTTATTAAAGAAAGTAAGAAAGCGCACAACATTTTTCAAGAAAATTGAAGTTAAAAAAATTTCGTAGTACTTGTAAATATTGCAAACTTACTCTAAAGATGAAAGAGGTGGTGATCGATGAGAATCTTTTACAAAACTTTACATCGAACATCGCGTAGTTAGGCGGCAGCGTAACTTACAGTACTGTATTCAAATTTGCAAGATCCGTGATTCTCGTCTGGATGGGTAATTTTTTTTTTCAAATAAATGCAATTTTTCTATAAAACAATTGTAAATTACGCAAGATTATACTGTAAATATTGTCAATTTGTTTTCTATTAAAAATGGGGCCCACCAGTGGTCAAGCGGTTCCGTTCCTTAAACACTGGGATTCGTTCATGGGTTCGTGCCTCATTAGGACGGACTGGCCACGTGGAGTTTTCAGGGTTTACTCCACGTCTATAACGTCTGAATAGGGGCCAGTTAACCTTAAAAAGACCTCCCGGAAAGGGAGACCTTTTTAATTAAGGGTAACTGGTCTCTTAGGCAGATCGCCGAAGTGTTGCGTTGCCGTAAATTAACAAACAAACAATTAAAAATATGCCTTTTCTCTCTTTTAAAATTTTCTTTCGAAATTGTTCTCTGTTAAAAATAAATTTTAAGTTTCTTTACATTTGGAAATATAAACATATTATGAATAATTTGACATTTAGGCAACTAAATAAATTCAAAGAATTATTAATTAAAGTACCTTCCAATATCACATTGTTTGCTGTTACATAAAACAATTCAATCATCTTTCAGTGTCATTATTCCAGTTCCTTGTTGATAATACCATACGTGTATTGCATAGCTAATAAAACAAACAGACAGTAAAAATAGTTGTAATGTAAGAATAATAAAGATCATAAACTAAAAATAATTAATTATTCGAGTTTTAAAAACAAATGTAAACATATTTTTAACGAAACAATTCCGAAAACGAATCGTCAAAAAAGAGAAAATGGAAATTTTGTCTTTCTTGAAAATGAATAGAGAATAGATAGATAGACAAAATGCATAAACCCATGTGATTTTACAATAACTTTTGTAAAAACTGCATTAATTTGAAAAAAAAATTATTCATCGAGACGCAATCGATCTCGCAAATACGAGTAAGATACGCTGCTGCAGAACCACATCTTCTATAGGAAATGCCACGAAATTCATCAAAAGTAGCTCGGGGTTTTCACTATAACTTCAATTTTCAGGTAAACGTTTGAGAAGCGCGTTTTCCTTTTGTCCTATAAAGCCTTATCCATACAAACACCAGAGTACCGAGGCTAATCCATACAAAAATTATTATTAAAAAACTCAAGAACTACGTCGCAATAATTGCCTTTATTAACTATTTGCTAAAACCAAACGCGTTTTTAATGACAAAACAATATATATTGTAAATCATATCTTGGCAAACTATAATTTAAAATCTGTAAAACTGTAATCACAACGTGCAAACTGTAATTGCATCTATTGATTAAAAACTCCAGGAATAAATTTCTTTTAAAACTAATTATCATCAAGCACAGTAGTTAATTAATGCCAAGAAATCAGAGCGCATACAGTATAGTCAGGAATCAGGAAATAGACAAGAAATTAAAGGTAAATCAGTAAATTTATAGTTTGTAAGATGATTAACTATTGTATATATATATTTGATATTTTTATGTCAAATTCATTCATATATAGTATACATATTGCGACTGATTATATTTTGATAGCTGTGTGCAATTACCCAAGTGAAGGAATGTGCAGAAATAGAAAATGCATACCTGCTTCGAAACGGTGTAATGGTGTTGATGATTGCGGAGACGGAAGTGACGAACAATGTCGTAAGTTATCATTAGCCTTTTAGCAACTGAAAATTATTTTTTATTCATCTTGAACTGATTTCATTTTACAGCAAACGTTGCTGTTCCTCCAAATCCTACTTGCGGAGTTCAGAAAATTTCTCCAGTTCTCAATTCAATGGAGGAAAGAATCATAGGAGGTCGAGAAGCAATACCTGGTAGTTGGCCTTGGCAAGTTGATCTGCAATTAAATTATGTAAATCCCAACGGACACATGTGCGGTGGTGCGATCGTAAATTCTCAATGGGTTATCACAGCTTCTCATTGTTTTCAGCCGTAAGTTTCACATCATTCTCTAGTATTAAACTACATAACGTCCCATAGTCATTCGATAGTCCGCAACGGGTTTTTAATTAATAAAGTCGAAAGAAAAAAAACGTGTAATATTTTGGGATTATGACAAATTGAAAGCAATACACTCAGTGATAAAAAAAAAAAAAGCTAAAATTCTTTTTAACTAAGATTGCTATGAAACTCGACTTACAGCTTAGTCTAAAGCAGTTACGTAAATCGTTACCGTTGTGGGTCGAATGTATGCTAAGTAATGCCAGCAAATTCCTTAAATTCGCTACTCCAGTCTCCAATAAGTGACTGGCTGACACTCATTGTGCTCAAATTTTCAGCGTACCTGTTGTTTGAAGATCCTCGAATTTTGGCATGACTGTACAACGCAGTCAAAAATTACGCAAGTTTTATGAAGCTATAGAAAACTGAGATACATCTAATTCCAATTATTATGACTAAAATATAATTGTAACTGGTATTGTAATTTTTCAGACAACCAAATAAACTTGCATGGCGTCTTCATTTTGGTAAGCACAATAAATTTACTGAAGACAAGACTGAAGTCGTTAGATACGTAGATAGATTAGTTATTTATCCTGATATTCCCGAAGAGACGGTGAGATTGCGTTTTCATAAAACAGAAGATTTTTAATGCCGAAAGTGTTAAATTAACCATTTTAAAATTTTTAGTTTATGAAAACAAGACAATTCAATATTCGAGATGATTTAACTTTGTTGAAGCTAAGTACTCCTATTAATTTCACCGATTACATACAACCAGTTTGTTTACCAACAAAAAATATGAGGTTCCCTGTTGGTACTGATTGCTATTCTACGGGATGGGGAATGACTAGAGGTAAGTTTATATATACACAGTATAAGCACGTTTTTTAGAATATGAGCTTAACTATAATTTTGAAATATAATTATTCAAAATTTTTACAGGATCTGGAAAAACTGAAGTTCTGAAACAAGTCGTGATGACAGTTTTGAATCCTTCAGCGTGTGTCGGTCCATTTATGCCTTTTAATCCGAATACCATGTTGTGCATGGGTGTCAGGAAACAAGGAAAAGGAGTTTGTCATGTGAGTATAAGATTTAAAAACATTTTAAATCTTAAATATAATTAAAGTTTTTAAAATAAACTTTTTATCTTGTCTTATAGGGCGACAGCGGTGGGCCTTTGGTATGCAAATATACTGACAACAAGTGGTATTTGGCAGGTCTTGTGAGTTTTGGTACCGATGCAAACTATCAATCTGGTTTATGCGCTATAGGACAATCCGCAACTTCTTTCTCTCATGTGGCAGTAAAAATTGATTACATTCAGCAAATTTTGAAAAAATACAGTTAATTTCATAGATGTTATCACAAATTTGAAATAAAATATTTTCAAATGCTTTTGATTTTAATCTGAATTTGAAAGATATTTAATATAAACATTTTATATACTCGTACTGTGCATTATTTATAAATATTTAAAATTAATTAATTAATGTACAGTACATAATATTTAAATTTATTTATTTAATATATAAAAATACGTATATATGTACAGTACTTAATAAAAATTACATGCAATTTAATTTAAATAATTACATCAAGATGTCCCAAAAGTTTCCATACATACAAAGGTGAAATGTAACTTTACTCATAAACATTAAAATGTTAAATTAAATTAAGATTTGTGTCAGTGGATTGACGGAGTAAGGCAACAAAACACATGGGTGGTCTGCCAATGGGGTAACTTCTATGTGGAAACTGGATTCTGTTTAGTGTTATACACTTGAAGAAAATCCAGAACATTGCATGGTGGCCAGCCCATTGGTCAAGCACGAACTAATTACCAACTACCAGTGTTCAATGGTTTTATTTATTCGGCCACTGATGGGCTTGATTTGTGTCACTGTATGGAGTCTTTTCGGACACCCTGTATTTCCTAATAAACCAATATAAGTATATATCATAGATAATAACATAAAAAAAAAACTTTAAAGAAAATAATTTAAGTAATTTGATTATAGAAGTCAGTAGTTGGTTTCGATCAATTTGTAATCGATCCAAAACTGTATATCGATAATCAAATAATTATTGAAACATAAAATTAATATTGGGTGTATTTTCATTTAATACAGCTCTTCACTTCATCACTTTCATTTAACTTTTCACCACTTTCATTTAACTTTTATGAATTTCAACATTTATTAAAATTAAGTGTAAAATTAAGTAAAATTATTTTTAAAAAGTAATGTTTTCAGTTAACATTCATTAAGGTACGTACTGTATTTAACCTAATGAATGTTAATTGTTCTATAAAAACATCACTATTAATTGTAATAAGATATTGGAATTTATAGAAGTTAAATGAAAACGGATGGTTTTCGCTATACTAGAGAATAATGGGTACATTTTCAGCATTATTAAGTTAATGTTTCATGTCAAAAAGTCTCGTTTAATCAAATAAGTCAAAGTGACAAGCATTGCAGACATTAAAAGGCATTACTAAAGGCACCAGTACCTTTAGTAATGTTGCTTTTCTGATTTTTATCATCATCTGTAAGATGATTCATTATACGACATAACTTCCACTTCTAAATCGGAAATTTAAAATATCAGTAAACTTACTGTTTTCCGTCGCAATTTTCCGTAACAGAAAATATACAAAAATATTCTGTTTACGTGTCGATTCCGTTTTTCGAAAATGTAGGATGTCCAATTTTTGGCAAACACAAATTCGAATAATGTTCTATTATCGGTGCCAGTGAAATGACATGAAAATGAATATGCCATTTCATGATGGACGGTAACGTAGCTGACAAGAAAGTATTCGCTGCTTATTTAAAATATTAATATAATGTTCAATTCCTTTCGTTTTGTGCATTATTTCTGAAGTATAAAAAAAAAGTCAAATTACGAAAAAAGTTTTGGATGAGATCATTACTTCCCACTATTTATGTCTCGGTGAACGATGTCATTTGTTATTGGTTTCAAAAAAAATCCCGTTTCTGGATTTCGTATAGGAAAAGTTAAACATTGTTAAACTTTGTTTTCTGAACCGTTTTTCTTTTCCATAGTACATTTCCCTAAGTAGTAACGTGGCTTGATAAGTGTTACTTTTAAGAAAACAAAAACTTTGTATAATTTTCTATTATTAAAAATGAGCAAAATTTATTTATTATTTTTACAATAGACGGGAAAAATCCCGAAACACAAATGATAACCGCCAGTCTCCAAAAAACTAATAATAATAATAATAGGAATCAACAAGCATGCATAAAAATTATTTGGCTAAACAATAATTCCTTGGACTTGTATAGAAAATCGTCGCAACTGGTATTACTGCCACCACCATAGCAATTCTTTTCATCAGAGCCATCTTCACAATACACGTTTCCATCCCACCACCATTTGAGAAGAAAACAGCAGCTTTTATTCTTACAGTAAAATTTGTCATTAGGACAAGTCTTGATGATAGCTTTATTCCCACAATCTTTTCAATCTTTGTTATTTCCGCAATTGTTTTTTCCTATTGCATACGTATATATACGAATTACACTCGCCATTCCGACAATCAATCCAGTTCAATAGACATTATTTTTGACCAAAAGTACTCGAAAAGAAGGAAAGAACAATTAACCAGACAATAAGACATTATAAATTTCATATATTTACTCCAATCCCCATTGTAATCAACAGTTGATAAACTGATATTGTCAATTTGCCGAATATTCGAATGATTCAAAAATATGACGAACCAGAAGTATATTCAGGGAAAGTCAGAAGACAATATGCAGGGTAGCCATAATTAAAGTTTCTCCATTCAGAACACACTGTCGCTGTAACCAATAAGCGGATTGATGCCAAAATTTGTATACTGGCTATGTAAAGTATACCGAAAAAATTCTTGCAAAAACAAAATAATTAGTTCAAAAACTTCCGCTAGGGGGCGTTCTGTATATCCAAAACACTGAGGCTATTGGGATCCATAATTATATTTTTGTATATCTACCTTAAAAATTACACGCAACCATTCTATTCTAATGTCGACATATGCTATATATGTGCCAATCTACCAAGGTTTGTGTGTTTCTCGACTATCCAGATACTGGTCCTGGTCTGAATTAGTGAAATCGACAATCGTTCATAAAGACTAGGCCTTTTATATACATAACACTATTTCTCAACTTTTTATATATCTTTAAAGCTTATTATTACTATCAATCAATATTTCTACTTGATAATTTTAAAATGACGTACTTTCATCACCACTTTTCTTCCCGGTGTCGATTAATAGAAATATTTTTTCAAGTAGCCTAACAATTTTCCTACTATATTTTCGGAAACAAGCAAATTTCCATTGAATTTCCTCTATTAGTTTGAAATTTGGGCAAAAACTAAGTAAGAATACCTTAACAATTCAGTGCTTGTCAGTGAATACTTCGTATCATAAAAAATGCTAATTGTAATTACTATGAAGATTAATTTTTCATTTATTAATAATGTATTCGTAGTAATCAGTAAATGAATAGCACAACAAATCAATTAGTTAATATTAATAATACCGAATACAGGTATTAACATTAAGTGAATTAATGTGTATATATATATATATAAAACTTTAAAACTGCATACGGTACTATTTTCGAGAATTATTATTACATTATTAAATATGCTTATGTATAATTTAAAATAATAATTATTGAAATCAATAAAAATTTGAAAAGAAAAATACAAAATCAAAAAACATGTTATAATGAGAAAACTAAAACTCTTCAAAGAAATATAAAGGAAAAAAAAATTGTTTTTGTTGACTTTCTCCATTAATCATGCTTGTCCGTCATAATCTTGGTTTCATCTTAAAATATAACTCGTAAACTTAATCATCCTTGTATATCAGACATATCTGAAACTTCAGTTTTATGATTTTTTNTCATGGACAAATTCAAATAGTTTAATTAATAAATTATTAAATTACAGTGATAATTTACAGATTCAAATTACTTAACTTGCAATGAACTGAACTGAGAGATTTTTTAATTAAAAATTTATGATGTGTTATATGTTTACACGTTATACATAAGCAAATAATAAATAGTGTAGAAATCATTTTTATTTTGACTGCTAGCAATACAAGTAGAGCGTCGTTTATCCGAAAGTCGGTTATCCGAAAGAATTCCAGTCTGCCTAAAGTATAAATTTATTTGTTTTTATATTTTTCAATGTATTTATTTCGTTTGTAAAACATAAAGAAATCATTTTTAACGATACAATAACCACGATTATTATTTTAAAAAGTTTACGTTAGGCTTAACATCGACGAAAATTCAACGCGAAGCGACACGCAACGGAGAAAAATTTCAACACGGGATAGGTTAATAATTTTTTCGTACATAATCGGTTATCCGAAAAATAAGTTATCCGAACAACCCGTCCCCAATTGATTCGGATAAACGACGCTCTACTGTATATCAAACACATATTAACAACCAAAGTGCAATTAATTCACTCGATGCCTTTCGAACAAGGATATACAGTGTATTTACAAGTTATACTTCAACTTTGAATAGCATGAATAAAACAACAAATAAATTCCTAGTTGAATATTGGACGAACTTTGTCAAATAATATTGCCTTTCAGATGATTATGATTTATGATCCTATTTGCCATAAATTATAAATAAATAAATAAATATATATATATACACATGTATTCACATATAAATTAAAATACAATATTTATGTATTTTATGTAACTCATATTTTCTTATCTATAGACACATGATGTAATGTATGCATAATGTGTGTCTAAACAATACATGTAAATATCCATAGACGTATAATACATTGTTAGAAACATTTTAAAAAATGGATAAAATCAAAATATTTCAACTCTACTGATTTTTTTTTTCGATTTGAATGCTGATAGCATTAGTTATAAAATTTTATATGTGTCATATTTTCAATGCTTCTATCACTCATTCGTTAAAAATTTATAGCGTACAGTGAGTGTTATTACATATAATTTTAAATGCTTGGATTCTACATATACAATGATGAATGATAAATTGATGAAAACAATAATTATTATTTGTAAAGAAAAATTGTAAAAATAAAAAAAATAATAATTACATTTTTATTCCTTCTCAGCCCATTTTGAATTAATTTAAATTATAAAATAATATTTATCAATTTGAAAATATATTTCATCAGCTTAGATCTAAAAAGATATAATTTTTAAGGTTCCTAACGTTTTACTTAATGTAATGCATTAAAAATATGAAAATGTAAGATTAGAATTTTTAATTTCTTCCTCTCAATGAACTGAGAAAAAAATTAGTAAAGAGGGGAAAAAAAACTCGGAGATATGGATGATTTAATCTTTCAAGAAAAAAACTTATTTTCACAAACGGATAAATGCATCTGTGATTTAAAATTTAAATGTAACAAATAAAAATTAATTTTCTTTTAATTGTATACAACAAAATCATATCTAAACGTAACAAAAATTCAATAGAAATATACTTACATATAATTTTATATTTAATAAATTTTATTATAAACGTTTGCGTGACGTAATACAAAAGATTTGTTCCTTTTCAACAAGTAATACGTATTTTTTACTTTTTCAAATTATAATAATTAAGTAGAAAATCGTTTAAGATGTGATTTCCTTATCCATTTAACATAATATCAAATTCGACTTTAATTATAAATCGTTAAAATTTGTGCATCCCATAATTAAATGGCGAAAGTTGTTCGCTTTATGAGCATCAAATTGCACAAATCATTAAGTGATGCATTTACAATTGGAGCAGAAATGAAAAAAAACTTAATTCGAATAATAAAAATTGTTTATTAGGTAAATTTAGCTAAATATCAAATTTGCTTAAGTATCTTCGAAAATATTTCTATTAACCAATATGTAAAATGTTTTGACAATTATATAATATACATTTATTTATTTAAATAAAACATACAGCATTTTTTATTATTATTTATAAAATATCTATCTATAATAATATTTTATTTAAAATCGTTGTAGTTAATACGATATCTACGTATATTAACATAAAAATATATTGTTATATTTATGTAAGTTTTAAGTATTATAAACAATGTTTTTATAAACATAATAATAAGTTTATAAAATAAATACTTTGGAAACAGTATTCAAATGAAATATTGATTATTTAGTTATTAATTTATAATAATAGTAGTAGTAGTATTAATAATAAGTTTATTATTATTATGTATTTATGTGTGAAACTATATAACATTACAGCAACAAGCTAAATCTAAAAATAATTTATATTTAATAGTATTTTTGTTTAAATTACTGTATTATTATTAAAAAAAAGTTTAAATATACCTTTAGATATGCATAAAATATTACATATGTCATTTAAATTATACATGTATTTAGAATAATTTAATAAGCTGTATTAAATATATAATTATATAACTACAAAATAATCACACATATATAATAATTATTATTTATAATATATTTTTTATCCATGATTTCATGACAATATATTTGCGAAATGTCAAAGTATTTTCCAAGTTCATCAAAGTACAGAATACCTTAATTAGCTTATAAAAATAAAACAATTAAGTGTTAAATATTACAAATTGTTTTATTGATGTGCAATAAAACAAAATGATTTATAAAACTAAAGAAGTCGGAAATCCGATTTTAAAAAATAATGCCAAATGTATCTATTAAAACTTGTAGTACACTTCAGTCTTGTCACTATTGACCTACTTAGCGAGTGTGCAAATTGCTGTCACTAACATCTGTGACAGTAAATTCAAGCAACTTTAAATGAATGTCTAAAGTTCTTCTATCCGAAAAATAAGTTATCCGAACAACCCGTCCCCAATTNTTAAAATTTATTATTATTATTATTATTTTCATATTTGTAAGCTAAAAATAAATTCAATTCAAGATTTGCCTGTCTTCATTTGATTAAATTTATCAAGGAAAAACTATTTATTATTATTTAAAACAGGGAAAAAATAAAATTTTTGTAAGTGATAGTTCATTGAATTTTATTTTTTTAAACATTTGATTTGATTTTGAAAATAATTGATATATAAAAACAATATAAATATAAATATATATGCAACAATTTACTGTCTGTTCACCTTCTAAATTGAAGAAGTGAAAATAAAAAATAAATAAATAAAATTTTGTAAAGTTTATTCAACTTCACTTTAAAAATAATTATTAAATTATACTTTTATTATAATCTCAAATAGTTTTTATTCTAAATTAAACATATTAGTTAAAATTATAAAAATAATTTAAATAGAGTTAAACCCAATAGCCTATTATAATTTCATCGAAGATTTAAAGCTGTAAAAGATGTTTAATTATGATATTAAGTACACTTTTTCTGTTTAGTTGATGTGTATTTATACATATAATAATATAAATTTAAATCAAAATTATATCAAGGAGTTATAATAGTAAAACGACTTAATATTTAGTAAAATATTTAGTAAAATGATGTTAATGAGTCATTCACCTTCTTTCAGTCATCTTAATTTTCACTAATTGAGAACTTTCGTAGTGTTTATTATATGCTTTAAACAATTTTATTGCTACATATAATGTTTGTAATTGCTTTATTTTCTACATGTGTAGAAAACTTTTTAAACGAAAAAACAATAAATTTTATATTGGTAGTAAAATATACAGAAAACTATCATTGAATGGTGAGGAAATTTTTCGTTATTGGCCTAAGAAAGTAAATTGCCAATAATTAGCAGAAATAAACTATTAAGATCAAAACTAATATAAAAATGGATCAAATTCTATCAAATAGTTTATTTAAAATTTTCTATTAAGAAATATTTTAATTTGTATTCATATTCGGCACATATTAACGAATTAATTTAACGAGAAACTGAATAAAAATACATACGTATACATATATATAACACATTAGTTTTTATCAAGTTGAAAAAATCAAAATTTAAAAGTAAACATATTTTATCGCTTATATTTTTGGAATTTGTAATTATAATAATTTTTGTTCGTAACGATTCTAGTTTATTAAGTATGATGATTTATTCGATAAAATTCCAATACCTACATTATCCAAAACATTACTATCAGGATGACATAATTTATTGTCAATAAAGTTAATGTTGTTTTATTTTTGTACAATAGCGCGATGAATGCAACCAGTTGTATCTTGTCCCCAACAATGATTTAATAGAAGGACAGCGACTGACTTGATGCATCACTGACTCCATTTACGACACACCAACGCCTCATAAAAAACGATATCACCCGTTTCAAATTTCCTACAGTTTCGTTCTGTAAAATTCTTTTTTCCGGAAATAAAAATTTCGGTGTTTGCCCCCGTCAGACACCAACATGACAACAGTTACCTCCCGGAACCCCTCGATAGGTATATAACAGCTAGCACCACGTCAGACTTAGCACTAGTCAATTGGGGATAAACAACAGAAGTAATTTACTTTCGAATATGTTCTTCCCCTGGTATCTCCGGGTAAGTCTTACTAAACATAATATATTAATGATTACATTTTCTAAACTGAAACTTATATTTTCATAGGGTCAACTCTACACTTTTGGTGTGGTGTGTCTCTTAATTTTTGTAAGCGGTGAGAAAGAAGATGACAAAGATTTAGTTGCAGTAGGCAGCGATCTTATATTTTCAGCATCTCATCATCACCATCATGGTCATCATGACGGTGGTCACGAAGAATGGGATCATCACGATTCACACTGGAAGAAAGGGCATGATGACCACGGAGACCATGGACATGGCCATAAGCATCACCACGACGAACATGGACACTGGCATAAGCACGGAGGCCACGGCCACCATGATAAAGGCCACCATGGATTCGATAAGCATGGAATGCATCATAGTGGCCATGATCATCATGGGCACGATCATCATGGAGGACACCATCATAAACAATGGCATGGACACGGATCGCACGGACACAAACATGGTGGGCATAGTCACAAGGATCGAGGCCACAAAAAACATGGCTTTAAAAATGTTTATCATAAAGAGGAACATGGTGATCATAAATCTTATCACGACCACGAGCATGGTGGACATTTCCATAAAAATCATAAAGAAGATCACCACCATCATAAACATCACGGTGATAAATATCACAAACATCACCATGGTAAAAAGCATCATTCTGATCACGAACATGGCCACAAATATCACAAGCATGGTCATGGAGGACATCACCATCATCACGGAGATGACTGGAAAAAGGGAGGAAAACACCATAAGGAACATCACGATCATAAACATCATGGGGGACATCATCATCATGATCATCACGAACATGGTGGTCACGGACACAAGCACCACGAACATCATCACGGACATCACGGAGGCGGTGGCGGCGGCGGCGGCGGACATGGACACCATCATGGTGGAGGCGGCGGAGGTGGCCATCATCATCATCATCACCATCATTAACACACAAACACTTATTCAAATGTTTTATACGAATTTCTTATATGGACATTTAAATCACTACCTAAGAAGTGTTACGAAGAGAATAACTGTACATAAGGTAAAGTTAGCAACGACTTTATTTTATATATAATTAAATGAGCTTTATGGGGTGATGGATAACGCGTTTTAAATTAGCATTAAAAAGGTCACTGAGCTAATTTATAACATAATAACCATCTACACATCAAAGGATATCTTATACTCTTTTATAATTGTTTTATATTATATTATTGTTGGTTATTAATCTAGCTGCTTGTTAATAAAATCTCATTTTAAATTATAATTTTTGTGTCCTTTTATAATTGTAATCATTCACATTTTCGGAAAAATTCAAACAGTGTTTTATGTTGTACAATAAAACTTAAAGAAGAAAAGTTATCTAATTTTTTGAAATTATTTACATATTTTCATAATCAAGAAATGGAAAGAAATATATTTCATTTGTACTTATTAATTCACAAGAAGAAATTTAATGAAATCGTGTGTAAAAGAAACTACAGTACATTGTGTCATAAGAAAACAAGGAAAATTCTATATTTATTTTCTTCATAATTATTGTTTCTAATGATAAGTAACCTAATAACTTTCTGATGATATATTCTATAATTTTTTATGAGTATAGAATTGTATCATCAAATGATTTTTTTCAACTTGATTTTATCAACACTTCCTCGCATATTTGCATGAGTAATTTTGAACTACATTCTGGTACAATGTATTCGTTCGATTTTCTACATTTATAAACACAAGATACAAATACAGAAAAACAATACAAAAAAGATATTTAAATATAAACACACTATATTAAGATTTATATTTTTATTTAAGTAAAAATATAAATCTTAAACTTTATGAACCTATATTATTAGTATAAAGTATTAGTATTAGTATAGATACGCTAATGTAAAATTTTCTTATCATTTCGGATCCTGATATTTTAAAAATTCATATCAAACTTCTAATGGCAATTTTCGAAACATTTAGCTAAATTAATTATGAAAAATCCTACTACAATAAATTAAAAATATGAAATTATAACTGACAAAATTATATTTCTTTCTAAATAAATTTTAATGTTATTATTCAATAAAGTATTAGCACATCTATTTTAAGAAGTAAAATTAAACTTCAGTTATGATATAAATATTTAAAAGTTCGTTAAGTGTTATATATATATATATACATACATATATATAAATTAATTGCATTACTTAAAGGAAATCAACGAGCATTAAGTACTTATCTTTTGAAAAAAAGTTTTAACTGTTATTAATAACTAATAAAATTTCCCTATCCATAAAGATATGCATCATTACATGAAAAATAATAAGCTTGCTTGTTCTGCCTTCTTAAACACAATGTTTTTTGTGTATTATTTACATTTATTTCGAATATTATTTTATTACAATTTTTAGCATTTTTATTTCGTACTTATTAATTTAGTTAGTTTTAAAATCTATCTTTTCTGTACAAAATACAATATACTTTTTAGGTGTGAATAATCAATACACTTATTTTCAAAATTTTAAATACTATGTTATCATTTTATATTCTGACAAATTTACTCATTTTTGAATGTATAATGATTATACACATCTCCAAAACTCACTAAAATAGCGTGAGTAAATTAAATTCCCTTTCACTTTCCATTGAAAATAGAACTATTCAATGTACAATTTCTCACACTTTGAACTTATCAACAATGTAAAAAAACGTGTATTATGATTTGTTTTACTTCATGAATCTGCTTCTGTCCTGGATATTGGGGCATGTCCGAGCCTATGACAGGATGACACATTTGGCGAACCGTTTAGATGATGTCGAGTATTTAAAGTGACTCTTTCCTCTTACACTTAGCAGTTATAATAAAATATCGACGGATTAGTAAATTGTAAAAAATAGGATTTATCTATTGAGTAGTCAGGGCATCTGTATAGCATGATGCTTTTGCCTACTAAAATCTGGGTAAGTTTAATTTTATTCTGATTTACAATATTTTACATGATTATTAAATTGGTTATTTTATTTTTTAGAGTCGAATTGGATTAGTTTTAGTTGCTGCTGCTTTATGTAATAGTCAGCCATTACTAAAAGATGATGAAGAAATTGTTAACGTCGAGGTTGTAGGAAAAGAAAAGGCAGCTAATGATTTAGTAGCGGCAGCTTCGCATCACGATCACGATCACCATGATTCTTCTCATGGTGAAAAATATGAGCATGAGGATCATAGTTGGAAAAAACATCATAGTGAACACGAAAAACACGATGAAGGACATAAGCATCATGACGGTGAACATGGTGATTGGGGAAAACATCACGATCACCACGAGCACGATGAAGGCCATCATCACGATGATGAACATGGTAAACATCATAAAGGTCATCATCACCATGATCACGATCATGATGGTGAGGAGCACCATGAAGAACACCACGGACATGGCCATCACCACCATAAACACGGAAAGCATCATCATCACGACCGTGGGCATAAAAATCACGGATTTCATAAAGTGTATCACAAAGAAGAGCAAGGAGATCATGACTCCTACCATGATAATCATCATGAGGGCGACCATCATGATAATCATCATGAAGATCATCACCACCATAAGCATCACGGAGCTAAGCATCACGATCATCATCATGGAGAAGAACATCACCACGATAAAGAACACGGCCATCATCATCACGATCATGTTAAAGGACACCATCATCATGATCATGGACACAAACACAAGAAAGGAGGTCACCATCATCATGAAAGCCATGATCATGGTCATAAGGGACATCATAACGACCACGAAGAGCACGAACACGGTGGACATGGCGAAAAACATTATGAAAAACATGGCCACAAGGATAAACATCATCATCATCATTAAAATTTATTTTAAAACGAAGGTTAGGGACTTAAAATTGATTCCAGATAATCTTTAATTTATAAAAGGGCAGGAAAAGCAAGTCAAGAATCATTTGATAAAAATTAATATTTAAAAAAATTTTACTTATTATTTTAAAAAGCTTTATGTTTACTAGTCACTTAATATTCATTTCATCATAAAAACTGCTTAATTATCGCTTGAAACATCTTCCAATTGTATATCTATTCGGTTAAATAAATACTTTTATAGAGATACTTTTCTTGATGAAATTTTTCTGAAAATTTATTTTTATTAACCATGCAATAATTTACACTGTTGATTAATTCTCACGTTATAAAATATTTTTAACATAAATGAAAATATAAAGCTACTAAAATTGAATATAAAACTTTAAAACTGCATACGGTACTATTTTCGAGAATTATTATTACATTATTAAATATGCTTATGTATAATTTAAAATAATAATTATTGAAATCAATAAAAATTTGAAAAGAAAAATACAAAATCAAAAAACATGTTATAATGAGAAAACTAAAACTCTTCAAAGAAATATAAAGGAAAAAAAAAATTGTTTTTGTTGACTTTCTCCATTAATCATGCTTGTCCGTCATAATCTTGGTTTCATCTTAAAATATAACTCGTAAACTTAATCATCCTTGTATATCAGACATATCTGAAACTTCAGTTTTATGATTTTTTCTTAACAATTATAACTCTTAATCATAAAATACCAAACATTGATAAGTCAGATCATTAAACAAAAATTAATATTTTCCTAATAATAAAATATTGAAGTGCTTTCCAATAAATTTAATTTGATAAATATTTATATTTCTTACTTATTTTAATTTATTACAAGCGAAAATTTTACATTTAATTTAATGTGTACCATACGTTTGTAAACGCACGGTACACATTAAACGTAATTAAAACTTGAATTTATAAACAAACATACTCTAATAAGTAATTTTTAAAATTCAGCAGAATAATTTGTTTTTAAACAAATCTTAATAATAATTAATTACCATTATTATAATTAACATCATTCAATTAAACTTCACTAAATTTCCCTTATTATTTTCATAAAATCATCAAAGCTATCAAGACGAAGTGGAGTAATATAATCAAACTACAATATTGAAGTTACGATCTAATTAACCTTTCCTATATTTGTACACGAACTACGCAGTTTTATTACAAATAAATAAACCCATGATTTTAAATATTTAAAAATGTTATAATATAATTATCAAACTGACCTCGTATAATATAATTGTTACAGAATTTATTATATAACGTATAAAATCGCAAAACAGAAATGCGATTTACACGGTCTTATTATTTAAAAATCAAAAAATTTTTAAGTTTTATTATTTGCATTACAAGGGTAAAAATTGAAATAATACATTATATTCTCAGAATTTAAAAAGGTTGAGGTTTAAAAAACAAAAGTAAATACATTTTAAGAATGTAATCAAAACAGATGACGATCGCACTTATACAATCACTTAATTTATGTATATACAGTATTATATAAATTAAGTGATAAATTTGTAAACGTGAATGCAAAGAAATGATTCACTGCGTATAAAAATCCAGCAACGAGTGGAGTAACTTTTCCGGCAAAAAAAAATTATCAATTTAGTGGCGCCATCTGTTACGATATTTTATTAAAAGAAACTTTTTACATTACTAATTATTATATATTAGTATAATACATTTTATTATATACAGTAATATAGAGTATTATATGTTTAAAAAAAAAGTGTAAATGCAAATAATTAGTGAAATCTTTAATTGCGACTCTACTCACCAGTCTGTCTCCAACCCCTCAACCTTTAACCACCAAAATTTAATAGCATAAATTTCCCTAATACACAAATCTCCCTGCAAAATTTCAGAAATTTTCGACAAGAGGCACAGGAGTTATTAAGTTTCAAAGTGGGTGAGCAAAATCGTGCCCCCAACACAAAAAAAAACAAAAAACATCCGATGTTTTTTGCATTTCTCACGTTTCAGGGTTCCTAGTCAAAAAATGTAACTCTTCAGAGGTCAATTTTTGACCGATCGCCACGTTTTCCATCTGTTATAGGCTTACAGTATATAACAGCCGGGAAAGTAAAAACAAACCTATTAACAATTTCTCGTTCTGATATTGGACCCCCAATTGTATAATATACAGTAAGACACAGAAATCTCATCTTGTAAACAAAGTTTTGGTATTAATGCATAATAATAATATGTTTTCTATATACTTTAGATATATTAAATCGGATGTCAGCAAATTTAAATCAGAAATCTGCATTTTAATTTAAACGACGTAATACGCGTTATATTTGCTAGCGTGATAATTTATAAGCGTTTAATATTTTATATAGTTCATTATTAAATAGATATAAATTTAAAGTTGCCTTCAGTAATGAAATAAAAAAGTGAACTTTTCAGCAGCAAAGATCTTTTACAAATTCAAGCATACCTACTATAATTTTTATTATTATACGAGGACAGATCAAAAAGTAATGACGCTACACAGAAAGAAACGACAAATTGATTTTGAATCAACATTATTTACATGCTGATTTTCAAAATATCTTCCTCCGCGCGCAATTCACTTGTCCCAGAGTTGCACTCACTTGTGGAAGACAGGCTACATAAATACCTTCTATGAAAGATTATTTATTGAAATGACGGATACATAAATATTTTTCGAGTTCTTGAAAAAGCCAGAAGTCACATGAAGCAATATCAGCTGTTAGGAGAATAAAGGATGCTCTGTATGCTATCTTTGTCCAGAACGTCTTGCATTTCGCGGGCAATATCGTCGTAATGAAGATTAAAACTACTACGTAAGACATTTGCTCAATATGGGCCGTTTACGATGTTATTATGTTTCGTAGCATGTAGATAAACGATGCCCTCATAATCAAACAAAACAGTTATCGCCATCTTACCTGTCGACTTAATAGCTTTTGTTTTCTTTGGGGTGATGAAGAAAGATGTTTCCATCCACTGTTTTGTTATTTCTTGATGGAATTATAATGATATGCTTTCTTCTACTGTGATAATGGTTTACAGAAAGTTTTACCATACACGCGACGTCTGACTTTCAGTTACATCACTTATCACAGTACTGTACATAAGACCTAAAAGTGTATTAATGATTACTTTCACGTTTTTGTAGGAAATTCATTGAATTTTCTATGATCTACCTTGATAATGACTGCAGTCATATTAAGTATGATTTCTGTCGTCGGTGCTGAAGGTCTCCCTTTAGTGAACGATCTTCTACCCTTTCCCTTCCTTCGCTGAATGTTTTTTGCCAGCAAAACCCGTGCTATCATTTTATCTCGAAAAACTGCTGCAAGTTTTTGATCCCAATTTCCCCAAGCACACACAAAATTTAATTGTATAGCGCTATTCCAAAGATGCTTCCATTTCAAACTACTGTTTCTCGTAAACTTCATGCAACGAGACTACGTTTATAATTAAACGACATCAAGTGACAAACAGGAAACCAAGGAAAAGTAGCGCCATCTCTCCAGTTTTCCCATTAAAACATATGACTTCATTTCCAAATAAAGTTTACTTCTGGGCTTTATGTTGCACATGTGGGAACATTAGTGTCATTACTTTTAGTCTAGTCAACGTACTTTTATCGCAAACTATACACTGTACTGTACATGCCTTTACTAACAAGTAAATCAAAGTACTAAATATGTATTTGCCTTCACAAGTACTAAAAAGAGAGTAGATATCTTTCTACACAGTAAATATTTGAACTGCAACTAGTAATTTGCATCCCGAGATATTAAACGAAATAGATACCAACACACATTCATATATTTTTTTTACTTTTTGACATTTTTGGATTCTGACGGTCTCAAATCATGGAGATTTGCAAAAAACTAGGAGGGTCGAATTTGATACGATTCAAACACTTCCCCTTGTTACGTACCAGTACATATCATAGCCGGAAAAGTAAAAAAAGATAGAATAGAAATACAAATACAAATACCAATCAAGAAAACTGGAAAATATAGTACATCTTTCTTTTTTTATAAGATCTAATTACATTTATCTATGGTATCATATAGTTCAAACAGTATTTATAATGACGTAACTCGATTTCATGATACTGAGCCAGCCTATTCTTCATAGATTATTTACAAGTAGATTCCCCTATAACACTGTTGATAATTCCGTGTTATATGAACTCCATGTTGTACGAGTCACTTAGATTTTACAAATACGAAAGCCGTTCACAGCCCGGCACACGTATTTGTAAAATTTAAGTGACTCGTACAACATGGAATTCATATAACACGGAATTATCAACAGTGTTATANCAAATACCAATCAAGAAAACTGGAAAATATAGTACATCTTTCTTTTTTTATAAGATCTAATTACATTTATCTATGGTATCATATAGTTCAAACAGTATTTATAATGACGTAACTCGATTTCATGATACTGAGCCAGCCTATTCTTCATAGATTATTTACAGTATATTCCCCTATAACACTGTTGATAATTCCGTGTTATATGAACTCAATGTTGTACGAGTCACTTAGATTTTACAAATATGTGAGCCGTTCACAGCCCGGAACACGTATTTGTAAAATTTAAGTGACTCGTACAACATGGAATTCATATAACACGGAATTATCAACAGTGTTATAGGGGGGTCTACTGTACAGTAATTACGTCACTATAAATACAGTTTGAACTGTATGATACCATAGATAAATGGCTAACATACAACACTTAATTACACTTCATACATTCACCAAATGTTTTATATCAGTGGTAAAAGCGTGGATCCGTAGCATTTTGCAGTAAAATTCTACGGTATTAAGTATTAATATGAGTAGGCCTATAACAATTAGGCTTATCACTGATTTAAATATTTAGATTCATTTCAAGTAAATATCGAGATAAAAAACTCATAAAATACGTACCATGTCTAACATTTCCCTTTCTGTAATTATTACAAGAAGTAATAATGTAAATCTGACTTGAAAAGTTGAAAATTCGGCCACAGAAAAATGAACTTTTACACGTCGCCATTTACAAAGCAGACGATATCATTAAATCGGATGTCAGCAAATTTAAATCAGAAATCTGCANTTGCGCTTTCAATTTTAATTCGAACAAATTTTTTTTTAATTTTTTTAAAATTAATAATTAGCGCATTAATTGTGAAAATAAATTATCGTATCATTTTAAATATTTTTAATTTAGAAACACGAAACTTTATACGTTAAACCCGCTGATAATCATAGACATTCCTGTGTTATAAAGTAGAACATCCATAATTAAGAAAGTAATATTTATATTTTTAATTTATATTATTTATTTAAAAATAAGATGATGATTAGAATTAAATTTACAAATTAAAAATTATCACTAGAATAAGAGTTTATATCGTTCTTTAGTAAATTTTTATTCGATGTCTATGATACATTCGCTAGAGTAATTCGAAGTTTCTATTAATTGTCACTAGATTTTAGTCGATTCGGTTTAATAAAAATAAAAATAAAATATTTTAATAAAAGTGCTAAAGTTTATAAGTTATCGGCAACTAAGATAAATACCAGTAACATAACCAGGATGGGGCTCGGTATCCGAACCTCTCATCTTTGAAAATAAATAAATTTTTAAAAAATCAAATAAGTACAGAAGAATATTTGATGTGACAAACCCACTTATACGTATGTATATGCAATATCTAATACTTTATTCACAGCGCTAATGGTTTGGTTTATTTGTTTACGACAACGCGACACCTGGGCGAGTGTTTCTCGGGAGGACTTTCTTTGTGAAACCGGTCCCTATTGTTACAAATGTGAAAATAACCCGGAAAATTCCACGTGGAAAGTCTGTTGGCGAACCCACGACCGAGTACTTCAGTGGTTTTATTCACTCCTTCACTGGTGGGCTACAGCGCTAATGGCTACATCCACAGTGATACAGGAGTGAATGTAGATTGGCACGTTCTTATTCCTCATAATATAAATTCTAGTTACATTACTAATAAATATAAATGTTTTTCGTTACTATAAAAACCTGATTTAACGAATTAAAAGTGGGATCTGTAACTTTGTCAATCACAGTCCGAACAATTTATTAAAGAGAAATTGAGTGATTATTTGAAGTCAAAGAAATTCACAAGAAGGATATTAAGTATAGTAGTATATATGTTTAAATCTTTAACATAAATGAAAGTTATTTAATAGAGACTCGGTAAAATCGGTATTTATTAAATACGAGAAACAAAGCGAAATTTTATAAATATAAAGTTTATTGTTTGTTTTTCTTTAAGGTACTTCAAAAGATTGATTTTTGCAGTTCGCCATTTTAGGCATAATACAAATTATTAAGATGCAGTTCGAAAAATATTCATCCCCGTAAAATACTCGATAGAAAATAAAATTATTCAAAACTGAAATTATTTATTAAAATATGTTTTATTAAAAAACTGTGTGTATTGCTTACATATTTTTATAGAAAGCGAAGCTCAATAAAGCATAATATTGTATACAATAACCTATTAATATATAATACAGAACAAAACAGATTATAAACATCTTCCAATGTTAATATGAAAGACAATGGTTTCAATTTTACAAAACTGACAGAGTCCTCCTGCTAGATCCTCCTAAGAAAGCTCGAAACATGATGTTCCTATCTCTTTCTTTCCATATAAAACTTGTAGCGCAAAAAGCATGGCAAACGATAAATACAGAACACGTAATCCAGTCCATTTGTTAAAACGTTCTCAGATATAAATTAGTGATGACCATGTCCTCCGTATCCTCCGTGATGTCCACCATATCCCCCGTGATGTCCACCGTGTCCTCCATGATGTCCGCCGTATCCTCCGTGGCCGCCACCGCCACCTCCTCCACTACTGCCGTGGTGTTTGTGACCGTGTCCTCCATGTTCGTGATGTTCGTGATGATGATGGCCACCTCCGTGTTTATGGTCGTGGTGTTCTTTGTGATGATGTCCGCCCTTCTTCCAGTCTCCTTCGTCATGATGGTGATGTCCACCACCACCGTGCTTATGGTATTGGTCACCGTGTTCATGTTTATCATGGTAGCCTTTACCGTGATGGTGCTTGTGGTGCTTGTCTCCATGAAATTTATAAGATTCATGATGATCCTTATGTTTCTTATGATGGTCGCTATCCTGGAAGTTATCGTGGTAAGATTTGTGATCTCCATGTTCTTCTTTGTGGTAAGTATTTTTAAATCCGTGCTTCTTGTGACCGTGATCTTTGTGATGGTGGTCTCCAGATTTGTGTCCGTGATGTCCGTGACCGCCCCATTCTTTGTGACCGTGACCTCCATGATGATCGTGGCCGGAATGATGATGACCTTCGTGATGTTTGCCAAATTTATCGTGATGATGACCACCTTTGTCCTGATGACCGTGTCCACCGTGTTTGTGCCATTCTCCCCAATCATCTTCGAAATGTTTGTGGCCGCCACCGTGTTCACCGTGTCCACCGTGTCCCTTCTTCCAGTGACCTTCATGGAAATCAAAGTGGCCACCTCCACCACCTCCTCCTCCGCCACCATGATGTCCATGATGACCCGATTCGGCAGCTATCAAGTCACTTCCAGATGCAAGAAGATCAGCTGCTTCATCATCAGGTTTTTCTTCAGCAACAGGCAAGGCCAAACAAACCGCAACCAGGAGACATACTCCCGAAAGTGTCTGAAAATTAAGATTTTAAACAAATATTATAAATAAAATCAATTCTTAATTATATCCAATTATCATAGAGTCGTTTCCTCGCATAATTCTTTTCAGACAAATTTTTGACTACTCTTGCGTGACTCAAGGAAGCTGTATAATAAAATATAAAAAGACCAAAAAAGTTTTTAAGGAGGGCAACAATCTATTTTGCTGTTTTAAGGATTGTTTTCGCAAGAGTAATCTCCTATAATTAACCTTCCTATTTGTCTGCATTTCTATTATTACCAATAAAATCATTAAGACAAGTCTATTAATTTGATCGTAATAATAATGAATAAAAATTTATACAATATTTTAATAAAACATTAGTAAAAATTCAACAAGATATACTCGACTTAATTTAAATTAACTGACATTACCAAAACATTGCTGCCTACTTATTAACTCGAATTTACTATTAAATAATAAATTTTGAACGAATTTTACCCAACAGTTAATCTTATCAACGTGTAAACTGATGATTTCCCTAAAAGATCATAAACCAAACACCGTTTACTTACCCAAATCTTTCTCATATTGAAGAGATGTTACTCTCTCTAAACCTATTCGAACTGTGATCTGAAGCTGATTTTCACATCCTTAAATACAGGTTGGAAAATTTTATGGCATCCAGTCGAAGCAAGGAAGGGTACCAAAAACTAAAAACAAGTAACCCCCCCGTTCCCTAGTACAGTCACGCCTTGATAGGTCCCTTTATCTCTCGATATACTATTGGGCGTTTGCATATGCATTGATGAATGTTATCGGGGTCAGTCACCGTAACTAGGAGTAACTATTTGTAGAAAAAAAGGCAGCTAATAAAAAAATTTTCTGTGATAATATTTTATAATGGATGTTAGTACCTATCCCTACTGGTAGGTGTTGTTTTCATTCACGTGCCAACATCCATGTGTTTTTAGAAACATCGTAGACAGGTACCATCCATAACTTAATATAGACTTATTTGTTTAAGTGTGTTTCACTTCAATAAATTCGTATTTTAAAATCTAAAATAAGTAAATATTTTAAATTAATNTATTATTATTTATTTCTTTATTTATTTACTTGTTCACTCTCTCTATATATATGCGGTATTTTCTTTGATTTGAGTTATGATTTTTTTTGCAGTTTTTGTATCATTCCTAACGATTTTCACTTCTCTTCGTTACTCGACATATGCAAATAACGAATGGCTATGCCCTCGGGGAACGTATCTCATTGTCTGTTCTTCTTGTTAGAAAGAAAGATTTTCTTTGCTATGACCCATCGACTTGTCAGCAACTGTTGTCTACTTATAAATTTAATACATAAAAGTCATCCCTAACAATACTTAGAAACGTAAGCAAATGTTTGTTCTTTTGTGAAAAATTATACGATATGTTAATTAAAATAAATTCCGAGTTACGTAAACATCTCTATTTAGATACAATAGAATACTTTAATTAATTAAAAATTTTTAAAAAATACTCGATAAAACGAGCGAAATAACATCGTACGAACATCGGCGGTACTCGGAATTACAAGTGAGACATCAAACATTAAAGATTTTAAAATGAAATTGTTTCTGCACAACGATTGGTCGGTGAATTTGAAACATTTTTGACGTATTTCAATTTCTTCGAATAGCCAGCGATCGTGGGCGTATCTTTCTATTTCTCCGCCCAATAATTATAAAAATATATTTCGATTATTATCTTTTGTATATTACACAGAACCGCCTGTGTTTATTAATGATATTTTTTACTTAATTTGATCAATTTTAAAGGTGATTTTGTTTATAATTAAGCTTTATTTATTTAAAAAAAATGTATATAAAAACTTCACGACACTATATTAAACTTGGACGTCATAGCGAACGTAATTATGAAAGGATGATGATAACACAAGATGGAGAAAGCTCCGGATCCATCTGCATTAAATTTTCTTTGTTAAACACTTGTGCAGATTCGTGGCTAGAGAGTTAAATTCAGCATAAATCAATTCTTAAAATATATTTTCTCAGTAGTTATCATGCAGAATTTTATTCAGATCGTTTGAAAAGTAGATTTTTTTTTTTCTTCTTTTCTTATTCTCTTCCAACAAATGAGGTAATAAAGTAAAGAAAAATTATGATACGATCCAGAATAAAACTATTCGAGTTTAGAATTCTATTTAGCTTCAGAAATTTCATAAAAGTAAACACACGAGTAAAGAGAAAAAAATATATAAGGTAAAGGAAAGTGTAATTGATAGGATAAAGACCATTTCCAAAAATGAATTTTTTTTTCTTGAAAAAAAAATAAAATAAATAAAAATCCGGTTGTAGAAATAAATGGAAAATGTGAAAAAAGCGTAACTGTTTGAGCCGTTCGTTGGAAAAAGACTTAAGCTTATGTAAATCCTATGTTCTACGCTTCATAAGGAGAAGGAGTCTCTTGTTGAGATGGTCCTAAGTAGCTTTCTGTGGCTCTTCGTGTTAGAAATGACAGAATTATCTTTTCTAGACTTGTAGACCTTTCAAATACAACATCGATTTTCCGGTGGCACTAGCATGAATTTTTTTTTTATTTTCACTTCTAACAAAATCGAAACGTNAAATATTGCTTATTTTATTTAATACAGTTATTATTAATTTAATTTAATAGTTAATATATTAATCATTAATACTGTTATATACACTACTACTATTCGTGGCCTTATTTAGACATTTACGACTGGGAGAGGTGACGACTGGAGGATGTTGATATTGCCTCTACTCTCCCAATGATCAAATGTAAAGTTCGAGAAGGCTGGTTCTCCTCTTTCATCCTTCGTTACACCTGCTTTACACTGCTGTATTTCTCTTAAATCCTTCTCCTTCATTTCCCCTTCTTTTAGGTAGATGAAAATCGACACCGGATATGAAAATCTTAGTGGCCGGAAGCCCTGATTAACTACATACGAACTTTCGGTATTGACCGGCAATTACGCGATTCCAATTAAAAATTTTTATCTAAATTAAAAATACGATTACAAATTGCAACCCAACATTGCGACGATATCCCAATAAGTAATATAGAATTTATAGAATGTTGTGAAGTATAACAATAATGACAAAAAGTTGCTGACTATGGAATTATTTTAATATGAGGCTACGATCGGAAATCAATGTAGTGTTGGTGAATTTCTTAGATATTCGAATTATCTTCAGTGAATAGACAGAAGTGCTGGACAAAATGAACTGTATTTTTTTTTTATTTTAACACTGTTTATGTCAATTCTGAGATAGCAAAGCTACTTTAACGACAGAGGGTTGAAAGTGGTTGTTATCCTTATCGTATTACCATCAAGCTTGTCATCCATAAAAGTGGTAAAAAGGGCTCGGTCTCAACTGCTACGAATCCCTAGGTTATTTGTGTTTCTATTCTCAGTCATTATCACGTATGGGTAAGGTAAGAAGGTATCAAATTACAAACGAGGAGAAAGGAAAGAAAGAATATTGCACACCAATTTTCAAACACCGATATCTTTTTCTATATTATCTTATTGTTTAAATTTTATAATAAAGCAAAGGCATAATGGCTCTGTCGAATTGTTTATGTGCATCGAGAACTAAATAAATTTCTTACAACAATTCATCCTTACAGTTTTAAAGTCGTTTTAAGTTGTAAAACCAACAATAATTTTTAATGTTATTCCACATTCGATAGCTTTATAAATAAATAAAAAAAACAAAGATATTACGATTTCATTCCTTTAATCTTTGATTTCCTTCGCCCAGAAAACTGTAAATATTATTGGAGGATTTGAAAATAGTTTGTTTCGGGTCACAAAATTTACTTTCTCTACTAAAAGAAATAAAAGATGTAAATCATAACGTAATAGTATTAACGTAAATATGGAGATTTTTATATAATAAAATAAAGATTTCTGCATATTTATCAACTTTTTTTACAATCAAAAACTTAAAGAGGCAAAGAATATTTTTCACTTTTAACCAGTTAAAAGTTTAGTTTTGCCTTGAACATTGACGTTTGATCATTTTTCTTTGCCTGGCTGCAAGTAAGATAGATTGGCTTACTCTATAATTTTTCTGGCTGATTTAAACACGTCAACATAGCTGGCCTTAAAAATCATTTAGGAGATATTGTTCTAATAAAAATGCTTGCGGGTGTTCCCGAAGAGACATTTTGATAAATAACGTAGTTCAGCTAATGTTTTAAAGTTATATCTATATCTAACAGCTATATATTTTAAGTCTAAATTCTTATATTAAACTTGATTTGACGTAAAAAAACTGTTAAACGTAGCAACGTTAGAATCTTCAAAAATTTATTAACATATTCAAGAATTTGTAAATAGAAAAATGTATAAGTAAATAAAATAAAACTGACGTATTCAAAACATATAAATTTTCAATATAATTTTAAGAATTTTTAATATAAATTCTATATTTTCTTATAATTTAATATACAACACTTTAAAGAACTAAGTTGATATTTATGGTAATAAAATTTATGGAGATTTTGAATAAATTTATAAAATAAAAATAATATTGAATTTTATAAAAGAAAGAACAATAAAAAGTTATAAAATTTTAAATTTTAAAACTCGTGAATTCTGAAATAAAACAGTATACCTGTTTATAAATGCAGAAACTGTATCAGAAAATCGCGTAATTTGACTCTTTCTTTACTGCTGTTTTTTGTCAAGCATTTAAAACACTAATATCTTTACCATCGTAGAATTTTAACAAGATTGTTATCTGGGTTTCTAACTTACTAGCCTTGTAGAAGGAAACAAAAATTCCTAAGTTATTAGCTTTCTCTCTAGCTATAAGCAACGGATCTTTACTTATCATGAATATTACAACTCTTTATATGGTAAGTGCTTCATTACCCTTTTAGTGGCACCCAAACTGAGTCATTGTCTCTAGTAATGTTATTGAGTTACAATTAAGTCACGATACAAATTTATTCTAAAGTCTTCTTAGATTTACTTTTTGATAAGTTTTAAAATAGGCTAATTACTCCCGTTTGTCTCGATTTTTATGCCAAAATCAAGAATTTAGCTACTGAAATCAATAGTATAATTTGTAGTTAAACAATCGTTATTGAGTCTTTACTACAAGATTTGTAATTTAACGATTACATCGTTTTCCTTTAAAGAAAGTTACTTTAAGGTTAATCATTGTCAGAAAGCGAATGTTAAATGGCTTTTAGTACTTTAAATAAACTGATGGGAAAGATGTAGCTCAAATATTTATTTTATTCGGTTTGAGTTTATAGAGAGTAAAACTAATGAATATTTACAAAGTGTATATGAGAAAACACTTTTCATATAGTCAAATGATGTTTATATGAACTTTAATTATAAAATGTCTGAATTGAGCAATTTTATTTGATGGTTAATTGCAAATATCTTCTCCATTCATCCTTAGAAACATCGGTAATTCATCATTTAAAAAAGTAAATCTTATATTCATCAATCCGTTATTTCTTATCAAATAGCTTTGTCCTTTANATATATTAAGGAATAATTGTAAATTTTTTCAAATTTAGTTCAAATAGCCTGTAGTATAATAAAATATTTATAAATTATCAGTTAAAAAATTACAATAGCAAATTACACGGGCATAGTATCGGTTTTAGTAACGAAGAAGATAAGGATAGAGCAGAGTTTCGTGTGAAAAAAAAACAATAAAATAGGAATGCGGAAAGAATCATTAAACACTTACAAAATCATTAAGTGATCCGTTTGATACATTCTTAACGGAAGTAGAAACAATAATACGTTCGGAATAAAGAACATTAATAGTTATAAAAATTCTATTTGGCTTCTTCTTAATGGAATTGTAATTTAAAATCACCATTAAGAATTTTCCTACCAAATGTTTAATGGATACGTGAAATTGCCAATCACCGCAGTAAATATAAATTAGCTGTTAGTTTCCTTCGATAGTTTCTAAATAAATAACTTTCGTGTTAAACTGAAATAATGGTATTTTTGGTAAACCATTAGTTTTCTGTATCGCATTTCTTTGTTTTTTTTATCCATTCGATAAAATAAAATTATTTACGAACGTTACCGAAACTTCTACGTATAATTTGCTATATTTTAAAATAAAATGGCATTAATATATTAAATTTAGCAGTATAATAAACAGTTATAAACATATCTAAAAATATGACCTTTATGACTTTTAGAATTAAGGCTTTTTATACGAAAATTGCTTAAAATTTCATATTTTATTTATTGTATTTTTTTATGGAGAGTAATTTAAAATTCTTATAAATAATTATGAAGCATATTTTTTAATAACGGATGAAAACTTTTAAAAGCCCTATAGTTAAATGTAGTAAAGGGTATAGGTCTCTTATGATAATTTACATGGCTGATTAAAGTGAAATGAGGTCCGAACCAGTCATAAATCTGATACTTTATCCTTCTTCTGGTGATCCAGTGGATAAAACCACTGGTAGTTTGATGATCGTGAGTTCGTGCCTGACCAACGTCCAGTCACGTGGCGTATTCTACACGTGTCTAACACGCGTCTAATGTCTAAATAAGAGCCAGATTACCCACAAAGTCATTCCTGGCGACCCTCCTCCTTGGCAATGGCCCAAGTGTTGCGTTGTCTTCTTCCATTAATTAATCCAATCCTTCTTCGAAAATTATAAAAATACGTGAATAAAACTAATAAAATAAATAAAAACAGGAGTTTTCACCAATTGTCAATTTTCGTATCGTGTTTCTTTACAGAAAGGTTAAATTTCGAGGATCCATTTTATCTACTGTAGATATATTTAATCTAATGTCTGTATTTAATCTAATCTCTGTTATCCTTTCCAATTAGACTTGAATACGAATATTATACATTATTATAATAAATTATAGATTTAATTTTCGTTATAAACTAAAATCAGGATCCAGACATTAAGAGATTCCAGTGGCACTTGCCCTTTTCTAGGGTACTAGCGTATCAAATAAAAATGAACAACAAAAACGTAAAAAATTGTATTGTAGAATATTTCTTTAAATAATAAAACTCTATAAAAAATAAACCAGCAACGAGTTGATTAACTTTCCCGGAAAAAAATACTTAAAACTGCGTGTGGCGCCATCTGTTATGATATTTTATTTTAAAACCTTTTATATTTTTAATTTATTATAAAATATTCGCAATTTTCTTGCATTGTTAATATAAAAATACTGCTGAATGTTAGTAATACGTGTGATACGTTTCATTTGTCAATGACTATGGCTCATTGACAAATGAAAATACGAAAAAATCAAATGTATTTGTTAATTTATGAGGCAAATTTTGCAGGATCGACGATTAACATTATAGAAATAATGCATTAAATCGATATTTACTAAATCCATAACAGAGTTACAATGACGCTTTGCTAAAAATATTCCTTTATCTCTCTAGAATCAGTTATGATAAATATATTGTCAAACCGTTGTCGTTTTTCTCTATTATTTCCTTAATTTAAGTGTGTAAATGTAAATAAATATCTGTAACTCTGTAGACCTATTCTGAGAAAGAATAATTTAACAATTGATTGATTCTTGATAAGTGCAATTTTGTTACTTTATGCACTATTTAAAGGAAAAGTTTGACACAATAATGGAAACATTTTACTATATACGACTACTGTATATAGCAGAAGCATGAGAATATACAACTTATTCGATTATTAATGAAATGTGTGTGTAATTAATAATATTCCAAATCAAAAATCATTTCGAATGCTGGAACTATCTGTCAGTGTATGTTACAGTTATGACAAATCAGCAAAGATACGAGGAAGTGACATTTTTCCTAGTCCCTGGGAGAAATGGAAACTTAATACTGTTTATAACGAAAAAATCTAATGGTAACACAGTTGCAAGCATACATTACTATACAATTATTTTAAAAATAAACAAGTTTTTGCACAGTCCTTTTGCATTTAGAAATATGGCTTCCGTAGGATTACAATACTCATACCTCCCTCCCAACTAATTGTGCCGCTTTTGCGCCGAATGATTCTATTTTAAAAATCTNTTTTACTTAATTTGATCAATTTTAAAGGTGATTTTGTTTATAATTAAGCTTTATTTATTTTAAAAAAATGTATATAAAAACTTCACGACACTATATTAAACTTGGAAAACACTTAAATTTTCGAACTATTCTCCATCACTCGCTTCCATCGTTAATCTTCAAAAGCAACTAGAGCCATTTAGCGAGTTCTTCTAGCAAACTTTTCTAATATAACCTGTCATGTATAAAGTCTTGTAACATCGATCTAAATCGTTCTTTAGTAAATTTTCAATTATCTCCAACTTGGTAACACGAATGAATAATAAAATATTCTATAACTATTAATCTAAATAATAGTTTAATTAATCAAAATCAGTAAAACAATTTACTAGATAATTACTAGAAAGTTTCATTCACGCAATCTTCTCTCTCTCTCTCTCTCTGTAGATAAAGATGTGAAGTGAGATCTTCTTCTTCTTCACAATCGATTTTAACAAAGTAGAATCAAATATAAATTAAAATTGACAGATCTGGACAGCTGTCGCAATTGTCAATGTGAATGGGGGACGAATAAAACCGTTTGTCGATCTGACAACACCTGCAGGCTCCTACCAAAAAAAAAAATCTAATACTGTTGTAGATGAATACATGGCAAGCTGACGCAGATTTACACATCTTCTTGCTACATTTGCTTGTGTTTGTAAAGAAAAAAATGTATACGTACAAGTAAAAAATGAGATAAATATAGTTTAGATCTTAATGTATAATTTAGAATAAGTTTGTTAATATATTTAGTTTACAATGCGAGTTCACAGACAGACATTCGAACGTTTACTTCGCCTATTAATCATTACAAGTTTTAAGAATAGAGGAAAATAGATACGTTATTTATATTTATAACAAATGAATCTGCATATTTAAGTGAAAAAATAAAGTATATACGGTTGCAAATTACGTGCATAAACTGCAAAAAAATATTTAAATAATTGTTAAAGAAAGGGAGAAAGTCAGTCTCTTACATAATTTATCGCATTTCCTCTTCCTCATTTCTGATCTTTACTTAATGTGTAACTAGGAAAATAATGTTAATGTTATATTCTTTTATGTGTAGTTGGCGAGTAAGACAACAATGTGATCGGACAGACAAACGAACGTTCAACTCGTTTCGAAATAATTACAATTTCTGAAATAGTAATAGGGAGGAGGAGGAAAAAAAAAATAGAGACGTTGTCACGAACTTAAAAGATAAATAAATTATACGAGAGAAGAACATTTAAAATACATTTATTCAAATTATTTTATTTAGTTGCAAATATTTCTATTTAATGCATTGTCGAGAAATTTTGATTTATCATATAGTCTACCACAGATAATAAATTATACGAGCTTAGAAATTTTATTTATTTTATTTTATTTTTTTCGATTAGAACATTTAATAAAGCTTTTAATGGATATTTTCCTAAATGTAAGGTTTCTAAGCTAAACAGCTTTGGTAGTAAATACGCCTGTGGTTTGAGAGTAATTTGTTTAAAAAAGATCAAAGAAAAGCTGTTGCTGGAGATATTCCGATGATGAATATTACTTTGTATAAAAGAAAGAAACATCTTTATAAAAGCAAACAAGTAATTGCGCCAGGGAATTTTAAAAAAATAATAAAAAGTATAAAAAAAATCCTCCAAGGAAACCATAATATATTGACTTTGAAATTGGGAAAAACCTTTAAAGTGGATTACATCAAACAAGATACGCTTCGAAGCTTCTTCCAACAATTTACTCGCTGATGATATAGAAAAGGTGATCTAGATGTATGTGTAGAAAAGAAAAAAATATATATATAAAAACTCTAAAAGTATATTTAATGGGGTATAATTTAAATAAAAATGCTGACAGTGATAACGGAATCTATCCTTTGTTCTCTTTTCGAATTTTAATGCGCTTCATCAAAGTAAAAACTGAAATTTCAGTCGGCAAACTTAAGAATATTTTAAAAGAAATTTATTACACACGAGTAATCATTTGAACATTTTTATTATTTAGAAACCATACCAAAAATTGATTTATTAATTTTTGGTATGACTTTAATAAAAAAAAAAAAAAATTAAACTCGCATAGAGACTTACAAGCTTATCGATTTTATTCGTGTAAAATTTATATATTTACATAAATTAAACTCAACTTTATGTTGAGAAATTATAAACTAATTTACATTTAAGAAAAAAAACTATTTAAAGTTATAATCAAAAATTTATGAAGCAGAAATCCTTATTTGTAATGTGTAACATTAATTATATACTCTTTCCATGTTATTGAACTGTCGTCAATTTATTTTNATATAGTTTATTATAATTAAAGTAAGTGTATTCAGAGTTCTCTGTACATCAGTATCTCTCCCAACTGCTGGGTTAAACTCAACCAAATTCGGTACACACGCTGTCTTGAGTGGTCAGTTTAGATTTTCAAGAAAAACTTATACGTCAAAATTCAGCTGCTAGGGCAAATTTCGCGTTGCTACACCTTAATGCACATATTACGTACTTTTTCTAACGACCTTCGGTTATAAAAGGAATAGCAAAACGTTCTTCACAATTTTTCGACAGGTAAACAGTCATGCTGCTACTTTAGTGTATTTTTGGCAAACTTTTCTATCAAAGAAACGGCAATGCCAGCTACGTACATAAAAAATTTTGGCACTTAAAAGGTTTACAAAGAGATCTTCTAACAGTGAAAATCTTGATTAGTCCACTAGTCCATCAATTCCAAAGTCATAGCCGCCACGATAACCAGACCTAAACATTTTTCAGTTTTGACTATGAGGCTACCTAAAAAGCCTCTTCTATCAAGGCAATATTCCTTAAAGAACAGCTTGATTTTTTTCAATTAATTTTATTCCTTTATGCAGCGGGGAAACTTTTTAAAGTTATTAACTCTTTTTGTCCTTTGGGCACTAAGATGGTCTTTTCTTCCTCGCTTCCATGGGTTCAGTCAGATTCAAAATGGAGACAGCCAGATGATGAGATATTGGGCCTAACATATTCTGGACAAACCGTCTACGAAAAGTTACTGGATAGTTTCTTGTTCAGATTCGATTCCTGATGTACAGGGCGATAAGCTAACGCCTTAAAAACCACTTAAAAAGGGGTTTTTAGACGAATATACATACCCTTTTTAAGTGGTTATAAAAGTGACTGATTATATCCGGCAAATATTGCTAAGTTTAGCTTCTTATTAAATCATTTAATGTACAGTATAATAAAGTCCCGCGATTATTCAAGATAATATAAACTGGAGATACCGCGAATAATCAAAACTTGAAAAACACGCCATTTTTGACACAAAGTGATAGACGAAATACAAGATTATTGTTTTAAAATCAATTTTTTTTTATAATAATTGCAATTAATTTCTTAAAACGATTAACTTCTTTAACTACTTTTATTCAAATAGACCTAACTTTTTCCGTCCTGTAGGCACTATGAGGCCCTTGTTTCTGTACCCATTGACGGTATCTTCAGTCATTTGCTCTCTCAACAAGCGTGTTGTTATAACAACCGATTCATTTAATGCTTTGTTTAATTTTACAAGTGTTAAAGTTACAATGTATATGAGTACAAAACTCACAGTACCTACTTAAAAATTATTTCCTTATACAGTAATGCCAATAAATGCCACCCCTGGCTTAGAGTTTTCTTGGAACTACGTGAATAAATCGTTTAATTTTTGTGTTATTAAACATGGGAACGAATAATCTGTAGGATGTTTGTCTTATAATGGTGGGATCCACTGAATATATAGAATAGATAAATTATATTGTCATTAAATAAAAAACACACTTTTATGTTTGACCTTATTGGTGTAACGTACGATATTGCTATTTAAAAATTCCATATAATGATAATTTCCTTTTAAAATTCTCATTTTTATTAATTTCTGGATCCTTAGAAAATCTAGAAAATATTTAAAAATTACACACAAATTCTAAATATTTGCACTAATAATTTAATGTTCTGACGTCGAAATTTTGACGTAATGCACGATCCATTTGTCGAGACGTCATAATTGTCTAACAATGATTTCCAATTGTTAGTTTTTCTATTGTTAGTCGTCATTGTGTAAAAGATTTTTCCGGAAATTGTAAATTTTCTTCGCTCCAACTTCGATACTTTTCGGTAGAATTTCGATTCGGAACGTCTTGGGAATGTAAGTAATTCTTATTTTTGTTTGGTAAACGAAAACAAACTAATCGTGATGCAGTATTTAACTATCTTCTATGACGTTGTACTTTCAAAACTCTGTTAATTGCGTAATGCGTTTGGAATTGTGCCCATTACGGGAGGTCCTAACTATCAGGTAACCAAAAAAGTTCTGTCGTTTTTTGTTGAAAAAAAAACAATCATAAAAACGTATAGGAAATAACACAATTTATTCATCAAAATAATCACCCTCACATTCAATAACCTTTTCCCAACAGGAAACAAGCTTATAAATGCCATTTTTATAAAAGTCACGATCTTTAGAGTTGAAAAGCTTCTCTAACTCCGTTTCCATAGTCTCTCTATTTCTGAACTGTCGATTTCGCAAATGATTATCTAGGCTTAAAAATAGGTGATAGTCAGGGGTGCTGTTGTGGGGGTAATGAGGTTGTTCAGACGTTGTTCTCCTCGGGTGTTCTTTGTTTTGTCGGTGGTCCGCGGGGCGTGATGCGTCTTGTGTTGTTGTTTTGTAGAAGAAGGCCTTTTTTATTCTTTATTGCTGGTGGCTGTTTTTTCAAAAGTGATTGGTAAACTCAATGCACTGTAGACATTAGCAGTAATAGTCTGGTCAGATGGTATAAGTTCATAGTGAACAATTCCATTTGCAGTCCACCATATGCACAATATTGGCAGGTACCAATTGATGAAGTATCCATTTGCTGAGCTTGTAAACTTTCCCAAGACAATGCAAATGTAAACGGACAGTTTGATCACTTACGAAGAACCTTTGTGCTAACATCTGACAAGTTTGAGCAGGATCTTCTTCGATTGCAGCCTGTAATTCATCGTCATTCTCATGGCGCATATTTAAGCGACTCATTGCCGGAAGAAAATTTTGTAAACCATCTTTGGGTGGTGCGAGTGCTAACAGAACCTTGTCTAAAAGCCTGGCATATTTTTTGAGCCATTTGCACAGCATTTGTTCCAAGTTTAAACTCATACAACATACAAGCACGAATTATAGAGTTTGGAGTACTCATCTTCAGGTCAATTTTTATAATATTAATAATGTAAAAGTTTTTTAAAAATAATTTCTACATTCTCTTCTCTTTTAATATTAATTAAATGGTAATAAGTAATAATCACGTTCTTCTGCGACAGACTTTAATTCGATTATAATCCTCTGTCTAGTGCAAAAATTATATACGCGTTTATGTAATTACAGTCGACCCCACTATAACATGGTAGATACGTTCCGCTTTTTATGAAATTCATGTTCTACGAGACCTTAAATACATGAGCCAATCACAGCCCGGGACGTATGCAGTTTAAGGACTACGGCTGTTTGTAAGGTTTTCTTCCATAAAATTAATCGATTCTAGAGTAATTTGACTCAACATTTCCAAAACACGTATAATTTTTTGGGAATAATCCGTATAAACTATGCTATAAACAAAAAATTGTAGGATTACTTACCGAGTGTGCATCGTTCGATGACGCCATTGCTAAAGCTTGTTTTCGTCGTGAAACGGCGCATCGAACGGCGGGCGCGTGTTTCCTGATAAATTATTTTTCTGCGAAAAATTTGATGAACTTTGGAGACATCATTAATTAATATAAATATAATTTTTAGGGCCGTTAAATAATAAATAGTTTTTAGTAGGTCCGCTGCTCGTTTAAACTCGACGGTTTGTGCAATATCCACTATTGGTTTAGATTCGACCAATCCTGTCGCGACACGAGTCGGTGATGACATTTTACCAAATTATACGAGTCTCTTTTAGCGTGTTTATACGAATACGGTCGCAATTTTTTCGGCGCTATATACGAATTCGCATTATATGAACCCGTTTTATAGGGGGTCTACTGTACTAATAATAGAGCTAGAGAGGAAACTTACGTTATGACACAGTCCGAATTACAGTGAGCTTCTGCAGACAAATTACATTCAAATTCATAACTACTATGAACATAAAAGTGGAGGATGCATTCTTTAAAGATTATGACCGGATTTCTTAACGCATCTCTAAAGCCAGAGAGGACAAATGTTCCCACAAACTAATTGCATGCGAATAGATAACTCCTACGAGAATGAGCTAGGATCAGAGAGCTTCTGCAAACAAATCACATGCGGAGTTTAAAAATACAGTCAAACGTCGGTTTACGAACTTTCCCGCACGCGCATTGAAATTTAATTTAAATAGTAACGTCATCGATGATTCGTTACGTGACGTAAAGCGATCTCGGCGCCACTAACGTCCGAATCGGCAGTCCTGTAGTTGATTGGTCGGACTGTCGACTTTCTTTAACGCAGGAAGTATAGAGAGTGCGACGCCTGTGGACGGTACTTGCCGATAGATTGTTCGAAAACCGAGTTATCGTACGGCAACTGAAGCAAATATGGCGTTCAAAATTTTGTTCGTAAATAGAGGCGTTCGTAATCCGAGGTTTGACTGTGCCACGCTTCTCACCTTTTTGTAAAATTTCCTTCTTTAAATTTATCAAGCAAAGTTTTTTCACAGTTTCAGTGTTAGGTAATATTCTGACTCTCTTCGCATTGACCATTGGCGCCGACAATTTTCCCTTCCAAAATCGAAGAAAGGTATTAAGGAAAACTCCGATAATTTTGAAGGAAAGAATAACAGAAGTAGAATAAATTAGCTGAGTCGTGTACCTTAATTTTCCAGATGTTTCTTCGTTTTTCGGCAAATTGATCTACCTCATGAGAAAATGACCAACTTCTATCTTTTTCTATCAATACATAACTTTCTGTATCTAAGTCTATCTAGCTTACTTTTGAGGCGCTTTGCAATAACTAGTTTCACCAATTGTTTGAAGGACTTAGTCTGTACGTCTGTACTGATACGTCCGTACTATTTAGATTATATCCATTCAGATCTTCAACTGTGGCTACGAATTGTGTCCATGACTCTCTGCTACCTTTCTCAACAGAAGTAAATTTTCTAAGATATTTCACATCTGATAGTTTTAGTTCATCCACTATAAATATTTGGTAGATTTTAGATTCCTCAACTGTGAATCTGATTAACGCACTTTTGCATTTTCCGATGGAACTGTTAACACAACTTGTCACTATAACTCTATTAGTACGTTACATGTTCGCAGAATAACTTCCATCGCGCGAAACCATAAAGGTACTTTCCCTCCTCTTTCTGGCATCTCGGGTAAGACCTAACTAAACTTTTTTATTTTAACAAGTAGAATTATTGTTATTTCTCGAATGCGATCCCTTTACATCAGCAAGTTTAATTTATAGGCGCAACTTCTCATTTATTATCTCTAACCTCCTTTTCATCATCTGACGTATCCTGATCAGATCATAAGTTTGAACTTTAGCAGACTCAATCAGATCTTGATTTTCGAAGAACATTCTTTCTGTTTTGCTCCCGGAGCTTTTCTCTTCTGTTTATGGCCTGCCATTCTATATAATTGTATTCCAAGACTGTAACTTCGTTGTTATCACTTACTAGTTTGTCTTTTCTTCTGAAAAGTCCCCTCTTGAATGTGGGCTCATCACTTCGACATCTATCTAAGTTCTTTCTTATTCTGTTATGATATTTGTTCCGGTCTTTTGCTGATCCTCTGATCCTCAACATCTCAATTCTCGGTGTTCTATCTTCGACGATTTATCCTGTCGACGGCGCTGCTAAAGTTTTGATTCTCACTCCGCTCCTCCTCACTAATACCAATGAGTATTTCGAAGTATTTCAGAAATTTTCATTAATTAATTAATAGATTGACACAGAATTATGTCTTTACTAGCATCGTGTCGAATGGTAGTAAAGACCAGATTTTGTAATAACGTCATAATTTGTAGCAAAAGCAATGCAACATCAAAAACTGGGTGCTCACCGAATTGCTCAACTGCTAACTTCTAGAACACGTAATGCACAGAGCTGGTTCTGTCATTTAGCCTTTCTGAGCAGCGAATTCATACGCGCATTCTCGCCAGCCAATCAGATTGTTTGGTCGTTAAAGAATCGAGGTTGTACGAGAACAGTTGGTACAGTATAATGTAATAGTCCTATTAAATACATTTTATCACTGATATTTACCTCAAATGTTTACTACAGTTTTGCATAATACGGCACAGGCTGAGAAAATATCTGTTGTGGTACTGATGATAAACAAAGATTTGTCTAGTGTTTAGTTTCTTTCGTAAAGTCTTTAACAACATAACTAAGACTGCTGATTTTTATCAACAGATGGCAGCATAATCCTAGTTCTTACTAAGGCGCTAGATAACCCAGGTATGCTCATCCGCCATGTTGGTCCTTAGAAAGCAGACGACTCTCGTAGAAGTTCAATAGAAGAGACACGAAAATAATCATAAATTCAACTGTATCTTAAGATTTTGCAAGGTCGAAATGATAAACTTCGCCAAAATTTAGTTCAACTAGTTATAAAATACAGCTAAATTTAAAAATCTTGGAATATGACGTCAAAAGGACCAATATGGCTGCACACGTGACGGAAGCGTATGAGCATACCTGGGTAATCTAGCGCCTTAGTTCTTACTGGCGTTAAGCATGGGGAAATTGAATGTTTATAAACTAGTGTCATCTATTGTAGACTTCGAGAAATACTTAAAAACTATAATTGAATATAATATGCGAATTAAATAGATCCGAAACAAATCGATCCGATTGATTTCATTGGATTTTCGGGCTTCTCGGCCTAGGAACACGTATGCGATTTTCTGTACTGGGTTACATCTTTACATAAAAATAGGCCTGGGGTACATCTTTTTCTTCGCTGCGATTATTTGGCAGACCAGACTCTCATTTGTATTAAAAACTGTGTATTTCATTTTTGCTGCTAAACATTCTCAAACAGAAAGTGCACCTATTATTGATCACCGTGGATGGATCATCTGGATCATTCATCTATACAATTGGAAATCTTAAATTAGATCGAAAACACGAGCGAGCGATGAAGGATCTCTAGAATTATCCGCAAAAAAATATTGATGTCCAGATGGAAGTGAAGAATACACGAGAGATCCATTCTTGACTTCCATCGTGATAGATTCTTCTTTCAAGACAAAGAATTTTCGTGTATCACGAGAATTCTTTATCATTTCAAGATCTGGTCAACACATCTTTACTTTTCTATTGAGTTAGACTCTGCTACGGACTTTCCTCGAGTCATTGATTCTGAATTTTCCTTAAATGCTATATTTTATACTTTATGAACGTAGAAAAGAGTTGCGATTGCTCAGTTTTAATTTTAGCTTATAAAATATTTTTTCTACATAATTCTAAGCCGCAATAAAGAAATTTTGATTCTGAGAACAGACATGTCCAAAAGTTTGTTTATAGCAGTTGCACAGCCGTAGCTGAACACTTCGATTGTACGTTAGATTGTACAGTATGTACGTTAGATAATTGAGTTAGATAATTGTACAATTGTAGTTACACTTCGATTGTACAATTATCTAACGCGAAGAGATTTGCCTGTAATTAATACAGAAAATTATACAGCTACAGTGCGATCGGATGCTTCTGCTCTAGAGCAGTGGTGCTCAAATTAGAGTCGTGGTGGCTCACACGCAATTGAGTCCCGTCTTTTATTATTCGGCTGCTCCTATTGCCAATAAAGTCGGCACCCTTTTAATATTTGCAAGACAGAATTATGGAAAAACTAATTAATACATATATTTATATATTATTCTTAATATTTCAATGAATAATTACTATTTTCATTTAGTCTTTTGGTATGTAATTAGTCTTTTTGCAAAATCGATAATTGTTTATTCTTTTAATACTGTAAAGCTGGGATACATAAGAACCAAAAAAAACCCAGAAAAAACTTTAAAAGAACAGAATAAACTGACTTATAAAGGAAGTTTCTAAAATTTTTTAGATTACTTGCATATAAAGGAAATCTAAACTGTTCTGTATAAAAAAGACTGTTGCTATTTCTGTTTCTGTTACTATTTCTACAAAAAAAAGGTACAAAAAGTAAATTAGACGTTTATTGCCTCTTAAAATTTATTTTTGATAGCGGTTACTCAGTTCAACCATTAACTAGACTTATTCTGAATATAAAAGTCTTTTTAAAAAATTGTGTGCTGCATTATGACATAATACAATGTTACGTTAAACAGAATTAGAAAATCCTTTAAATGAAGTATACAGAATTCAAAACTAAGTTACTAATTTATAATCGGATTTCGTAATTAAATTATTAAGAGTTTGGCTTAATAATTTATCCAAATTATTGATTTTAATTCACATTGGACATTATTAATATTAGAAGGAGTATAAAATCTATGACCGATTACCCTGTAAGCAAATTAAATGCTGGCTTCAGACTTGTAAGATACCGATACCAAGTCGCAAATTTATTATTTAAAATATTAAATAGGACATTCAAGAGGTGTTAAAATTATTTGGCCCTTGATCTCCAGGAGTATTGTTTTAACTATTTCTATTGATTGCAGATTCAGCTAGGACCACAATGGAGTTGCAGGGTAGTGAGGGACATGGCTCGACATATATCTGGACGGACCACCTCCCGAAAAATTCCTGTTTTCGACTCGTCCAAATTGAATCCCGGATACAACAGAGCGGAGAATTTTCACCTCAAATTTCCCTCAACCATTTATTCGACTTCTGCTCTGAGAGTATTAAGGGAATTTATTTAGATCCGTTATGGATTCGACCAGACCTATTATCATTGTGGGCCATATCAGGGCATCTATATCAAGGCAGGGCGTATCCGGATCAACCATACATGAAAATATCTGTGGCAAACCGGAACTCGAATTCGGACTCACTATAATGCATAATTAAAACATTTTCCACCTCCAGATGTGTTAATTCACCAACACAAACACACAGAAGTGAAATTAAAAATATTCTATATATAAATCATTATAACACTCCCTTTATAATTCTAAATACACAGAGAACATTTTAGTTTTAATCAAGTAATATTTGTTTGAATGACTTAATTTGTTCAGAGCAAAAATTATATTTTAATAACACTTTATTAGAGAAACCAGAAAAAATATAACCATGCATTAAAATATCAGCAATAATATATAATTAATTTAAAAGAATTAAGTAGTCGAACCCGAACTTGGTAGTGACAGAACGGAAAATGGCGAGCGCGTGAAAGAATGTTCGAATAAAACTTCGTTAACCGAAATAACTACGTAATATTCTTAATTCAGAAGCAATATTTAATGATAATTATGCAGATTAGTAATTAAATGAATAAGAATTTTAAAAAATGTATGTCAGAGACTTAAACATCTGTCCTTACCACGTGACAGTTAATGATCTATAGAATTCCCCCTCATAAACGAACACGTGCCTATTTATATATATTGAATTTTAAGCAATTAATTATATTTTATCATGAAAAAAATTATGTTGTAGCTTGGAATATCAATTTATTTACTTAATAAAATGATATTTTCTTGTTTAAATATAGTTATACACTTAAGTCTTACGTAATATAGAAAGCCACGTGTTTTTCTGTGTTATATAATTAATAAACTAAAGGAAAGTGGTGTCTTTTTTAATGACGTAGCAAATACGATGGAGCTCAAATACAAATTTAAACTATAAAATCGAACCAGTTACTTCTTGGCATGCAGAAAAAATTCGTACAAATATATTTTTTATTAATAATACTAAAAAGTTTATCCAAATTAAGTTAAAGATAATTTCCGTTTTCGCACGAGTTAACAAAGGAAAATGAAAAATTTTCCTTGTTCCAACCATGAAATATCGGATAAATGTATTATTAAAGGGCATTTTTCTAAAATTTAACTTTGTCTTAAATGATTTATGAATGCACCATTTGTTATCGGTGTCTTTATAAATTAAATAAATATACTATTAAAGTAAATCAACTAAACATTATTTAGAAAATATAATCTTTATTATTGTAAATAATAATTAACCATATTTGGCTCGTGTAATTTGTACATATTTCATTGTTTTGTTACAGGTAAATAACCTACCAATATCAGTTAATCCCGTCCTGATAAAAAAATATAGAAAAAAATGGAAACAAATAAAAAGTGTCTCTTGTTTTTATCCACGTCGTTAAGCGATAGAAAAGTCGAAAAATATACATTAAAGCGAGCAGCATCTAATAACCATTCATCAAAACCAATAATGTGACTTAGTGATCTGTCTTGAGCACACTTCATGACATTCTCAGACACAAACTGTTCACCATCCGTGATGTCCTCCGTGATGTCCTCCGTGATGTCCTCCGTCTCCGTGATGATGACCGTGTCCTCCGTGTTCGTGATGATCGTGATGATGATGTCCACCTCCGTGTTTGTGTCCCCAGTGCTTGTCGAAATGATGGCCGCCCTTCTTGTAGTCTCCACCGTGATGATTATGATGGCCTCCGTGGCCGTGTTTGTGGTATTTGTCTCCGTGTTCGTGATCTCCGTGATAATCTTTTCCGTGATGGTGCTTGTGGTATTTTCCACCGTGATGTTTGTGCCAGTGATCTTCGTCGTGGTGATTCTTGTGGTAATCTCCGTGTCCGGCAATGTCGTGGTACGATTTGTGATCTCCGTGTTCTTCTTTGTGGTAAGAATTCTTGAATCCGTGATTTTTGTGTCCCTTATCGTGGAAGTGATGTCCGCCGCTTTTGTGACCGTGGTGTCCGTGTCCTCCCCAAGCGTGATGTCCGTGACCGCCGTGGTGATCGTGTCCGTCGTGGTGATGACCTTCGTGATGTTTGCCAAATTTATCCCAATGATGACCTTCTTTGTCGTGGTGGTGATGTCCTCCGTGTTTATCCCAATGTCCCCAATCACCGTGTCCGTGTTTATGGCCGTGTCCGTGATCGCCGTGTTCGTCGTGTCCTTTCTTCCAATGTCCTTCGTGATGATGGTAATCGTGACCGTGATGGTGCGAAGCTGCAGCTACCAGATCGGTCGCTTCATCCTTTTCTTCTTTAGCCAGAGAACAGCAGCAAAAAGCCAGGACAAATAATCCTAGCACACCCTAGAACGAAAAACGTAACATGAAACAAGATCAAAGTAATTCATACGTGTACAGTTTCCGATCAGAAGAATCTCTTACCCAAGAATATTTCATGCTGAATCTCGGTTACTTCAGCGATAGAACCAGATAGATAGAAGGGAAAGCGAATGTGATCCATTCAATTTTCGCTCACTTTAAATACCCTTCATCGCCGGTCACGTGACACCGAATCTAAAATACGTTCTATCCCCCAAGGGACGAAAACTTAACGTTTCTGGGCCGATGATTTTATGCCTGCTTGACTCTACTCGAGATTGGGTGTGTTGCCTTTTGACGTCACCCGCTCTGCCTGTTCCGAAAGTCTCCCAAGCAGAACATAAAATACTTAATTCACAAAAGAACCATTTTCACTCAAAAATTACCCTAGAGATATGTTTAGAAAAATTTATAAATATATTAGAGATAATTTTGTCTGTCTATTATCATAGTAATTAGGGTACAAAGTGCCTTTCACCTAATGGTATTGTTGATGAAGCATAATAAGTTCACGATATTATTTTTAATAAAATTATTTCAATCAACTAATATAAAATAATAGTTTAAATTGTTTAAAAAAATAATATTTTTTTTATTATTATTTAAAACATTGTTTATGAAGTTTCTAACAATTCTCACATATTCCATTGTTTTCTTACTTTAAAATGTGAGATAAAAAAGCAATATTTAAATGAGAAAATTGTGAGAAACACAAGCCAAAAACAAGTTTATCTCCATTCATTTCTCACAACAGCGAAGACAAAACTTGTTCAATTAAACTATTATCATTTTTTCTAACTTGGCAATTTTTATCCAATGTTTTTCTACTCGCTTTTTCTTTTGTATTCTAAACCATTTAGAGATGTCATTTTCTAATTTTTAACTCTTAACGAAGAGAAGTAAAGTAATTAGATTTCGTACAAGAAGAAAACTGGATATTTTTCTCTTAATATGCTTCAATGACAATAAAAGAGTAGATTCACTTCCTTAATACTCCAATTGAAAGTCTTTACATGTAAATAAATTACTGTATTTACAGTTTAAATTCAAATATTATTACATAAATATATATATATTTTAATTGAAAACACATCTGGAAGATCCTTAATATCCAATTAGATTTATTTTTATATGAAATCTTTAGGAATTTTAGCTGAATGGATCAAGTTTAAATTTTAATCCTTAATTTTTATATTTAAAAAAAGAAAAAAAAATACATTTATATTTTATAATGAAATTCCTAATAAAAATAAAGTTTTAAATATTTAATAATCTTCAATTATTAAATACTTTACTTGAATTTCTCTATTATCAAATAGCAATTATTTATGAAACATTAAAAAAAAAATTTCTTTTTTCTTATTCTCATTAAACATTGCAACATAGATTACTGTTTGATAAAAATACAAATTGCTCATTCCTTATGCAATATTGAAATTTAAATTCATTGATTTTTTTTTAAAAATAATTTTTATAAAATATTTATCAAAATCTATACAATGTGTATGTATAAATAAGATAAATAAACTATAATATATACCTAATTAACAATATAATTAAACATTCTACATTTATTTAATATACATATAAAATTTAATTATATACATATATATATAAACATCTCACTTGACCCATTTTATGTTAAATTTTATACATTTAAAGTAAAAATATAATAGTCTCTACTAGATAAAAACTATTTATTTCTTCTTATGTAAACAAATTAAATTTTATATGCATTTATAAACACCTATACATACATATAAACATATATATATATACTCTGTTTATATAAAAATAAATACTTTATATATTTACATATATATGTTTTAACTTATTTTTCTAAATAAAGTTGATACAAAAATATATAAACTATTATCAAACATCATTGACGACCTTTAAATTGTTACGCTTTATGATATAACATAATAAGTCATGTCCTATTTGCCTTAATTCGACAACGTTTATTGAGGAATTCCTAACGTTTAACTATATTACTTTCTGATTTTCCCAACGTCATATACATAAATATAATTTTTTTTTTCTATTTTTATTGATATAATGTTAGATAATTGGATATAAATTCTAGAAAATATTTTATACCAATACAAATATTATATCAATGTATTATATCTACCTTAAACAGGTTAATTTTGCCTATTTCTTTTATACTAGTTTAATCTTCTACATATATAAGTATCAGTCTCTTTTAAACAATATTTTTTAACAATATTTGAATTTATAAATAAATAAATTTTCAGTCTCTACAGTGTTTATAGTTAATATACAGTATTACTGCCAAGGTTATATTATTATTATTGATAAATATCATTTTAAAAAATTATAAAGTTCTAAAAATAATAGGAAAATTAAGAGAAAAAAATTAAATAAATTTTATATTTATTAAAAGGAATAATTTCAACTTCTAATGCTATTTTTATAGTAAATAATTTAAAAATTCAATTAAGTTTTTTTCTGTGTTTTTTTAAACTATAAATTTTTATAAAAATAATAGACTTTTATATCCTAATTTTATGAAAATTAACCTAATTTTTTCTAAATTTGATTTTCAAGTAACATAAAGTAATTTTTTTCCCCTTTACTGATGTAACTTTACAACTTTACTCTCATATGTGAGAATTATCCAACAATATTTACAATTAATTAAACTTAAAAACACTTTCTAAATAACCTTTGAACTTTGTTTTTAATTTTAAAAAATCATCTTAAGCTAATATTTATTAAACATATGAATAAATGACCATTTTAATTAAATGAAAATAAAAAACTTGATTTTACTTTGATTTGTATACATAATAAAATGAAATTATGGTCAATTTTTATCTTGAAGATATAATTCTGCCCTCTGTTATAATCATTATATATATTAAATGATGAATAAAATATAAATATTAACCTAATTATAATATGTTGAATGCACCAGATCACTGAATAATGTAAAAGTTTATAACAATCATTTAGTTGAAAGGATTTTGATTACACAACATCTATTAAATTATAAAGTTTGAGGTCATTGGAAGGACAGTAGCATTAATTAATTAATATTATAATATTATATATTAATTAAGAGTAAAGAATAACAATTAAAATCTTCATGTAGACAATTAAAAAGTGAAATAAACTTATCAAAAAATTATTAATTAATATTTTAAGTGTGTTAAACTAAATTTTTAAACTTTTTCTTTGTTTTATTACATAAAAAAACTATGATATTTTTATGTTCTAATTTTATATAGATTAATTAATGTTGAGAGGGGTGTGTGAAGATTTTAACTAACCAAATTGATTTTTTTTTAATAAGCCATTTTATATCTATTTTTGCGGTATCAATTTTGAATACTAGTTTATCGGCGAAGCGTATCAGATGGCAGATAGAAAAAGTGATTCCTAAAATTACATAATGAGATGTGTGTAAAGCAGCACCTTACACTGTTCTAAATACCATAAACGATTATTTAAAACCATTAAACAGTTCTGTCCACCTTTCAACCCAAATCAACACCAGAAATAGAAGGAAAAAAAAATTTTGAATATAAAACAATTATATATATTTTTGTATATATATATATATATATATAAACTTATTATATTGATATTTGTATATCAATTATATACAAATTATTTTTTTTATAATAAAAAGGAAGATATTATTAAGTCTTACATTGTATAATTTTCCTATAAATAAGCAAGTGTTAGAAAAAATATGTAATTATATAAGTTATATGTATATACAGTATTTTAGAGAGGAAATGGTATCCAGAATCACAAATATAGGGACTCATCCAGGCCCTACTAGAGGGAGGTGCTGGGGCCTATCAGAGGGAAAAAGATTAAAAAATTATTCGTTTTCTGATTATTTTTTTCCTCAAATAATAACTTTGGCCATGGCTAACATTTATATTAGATTATTTTTCTACTTTAATATCATTATTTGTATAATTAGTGTCTTCGAAAGGGGACCCAAAACAGTCTTTACACCGATAACTCTCCATTCTCTCGGGGGGCCTTAACCTCATCTCTCTTCAAAAGCTTTAAAAATAAACGAATAAAATCAATTAAGCATAACTGATTTTGTTCATCACTCATCCAAAGAGATTTTATTTTATGTCATGTTTTTATATAATAGATTAAATTTTGGGCATCTCTGTATCTGGGGCCCAGGCTAAAAAAACCCTCTGAACTTGTTATCTCTCTAGGCATGTATATACTGAACTGTACATATTTATATTATAGTTTCTCTTGCATTTCACCAAGCTATATATATATTATAATTAATAAAGGGCCTCCCTAACTTAATATAGCTATGATATAGTGTAGATGCTTAATATAATTATATACCATACACATAATTATATTACAGCTCTGTATAAGTCTTATATATATAATTTGATAAGATAAGGTATATAGGCATATTCGTTTCCTATTATTTTATATAAAATAATATGAAACGAATTCAGGCACATGTAAACAACATGCAGCTTGGGGCCTCGCGTTATGAATCTATAGCTTAGGACCTCACATTTTTATATATAGCATTTAGTGGAGAAGAAGAGGAGAAGGACCTGTAGGAAGGATTGGATTTAGACTCGCCGTACTATACTGTTACATATAACAGGCCCTTCTCTTCGATTAAATGATACACATAAAAATATAAAGTCCTAAACTATATACATGTACTGTACACATATATACATACATACACAAGATACACATACATTATATATAAGACTGATGTACGTTAGTGGTGCATTATAACTTCAAGGTGACCCAGGCGAATTTGAATTAGGGGATATAAAAGATTGGTTTGAATTGGTTTAAATTTAATAAATAAATCTTATTTATTTATTAATTTACATATTTTTAGTGAAATACCATTACGGTCGCTTGTTGAAGATGCTTACAACATGCACGAGTGCCACAAAGAATCGACATATTGCAGCAGAATAATTGAAATATTCAATTATCTAGTAATGCGAATTACATAATAATGATTGTTTAAAGTCTTATAACATCGCTGACAAGTTAATATCTGCAAATTGAACGGAAAATACTTTCAGAAATTAGTATAAACAATTTTTAGAAATACTTATGTAACACCAGTGACTCACGGTAATAAAAATTATGTAATATTTTTGAGTTATCATCGGGGAAAAAAATAACATTTACTATAAAAATAACGCAATTAAACTAATATAATTATTTTTCAAAGACAACTTTTTTATGGAATTTAATAATTTCTACACGATTTCGAATAATTATTTCTAAAAAACTAAGTAGAGAATGCCTTAATGAATTTCATATTTATATTCCTACATTATAAATGAGAATAAATGTTTTTGTTTTTATGATTGAATATCATAAAAAGAAACAAAAGTAAATAAATTTAATTTGATCACGATTTTCTCGCTCCAACGCATGAGACGTACAGTAAATAATAATAACTAATACCTGTTTAACAACATAACTAATATGTTGTATTAGTTTCAAACATTAAACTACTTTAACGCAATGTAATTTCGCGCTCCATCTAAAAAATATTCATTAAATCCACCAGCGAATAGTAAATTTTATTATATAGAGTTTCCCCTGTATACGGGTGTATATATACACAGGGTAAAATCTATAAATAATGTTTCATAAGCTGTAAATAGAATATACGAGTAAATAAACACAAATAATGTCCATGTTGTAAAGTTAATCCTAATTTTACAACATGGATATTAGCTTTTTGTATTGTTTACAGCTCTGTTTTACATTCTACGATATGAGAGTCATACCGTAGAATGTAAAACAGAGCTCTAAACAATACAAAATTAGTACGACGTTGGGCAATGTATTTCATGTAATTCATCCAGTAGCGCGTTATACTGTGGACAAACAGGGCAATTGCCCGTTAGTAGGGCCCAAACCAATCTTTTATTAGAAAATATTCCTTCAAAAATGCCGCCGAAGTAAAATGTCTAAAGTCAACATTGTACGTGGAGCCCCCTAATTCAAATTCGGCTGGGCCTCGCGAAGTTTATAACGCGCCATTGACTTCTGCTTTATGAAATATATTACTGAAAAACTATAGAACGTGTTCTCAATTTTATAAGCAGTTTGCACTTTGTATTCGATTTCTCTTTGCTGTGAAAATAAATAATAGCAACAAATTGTAATGGAGAAAACGATACACGTTCGACCTTCTTAACTACTTTCTAATCGCTCATACATTTAACGTAATTAGCAGTTGACAAACGTGTCTCCATTAGGATAAACGTTTAAGAAATTTCTTTTTCGCGAATTCCTGTTTTAATGATCTCTTCTGAAAGCTAAAGTTTTATTTTTGTGTCATTTCAGGCTATGTACTTTCCTTTTTTTCTTTGTGATTTTTACGCTGATATCATCCGAAATAGAGGCGTTTGTCTGGATTTTTCGAGAAAAAGATCATTGTCATCCAAATATAAAACACTCGAAAGAAGTATTGCGAACGACTTCCATTTTTTATAGAGTATGATTTTATTTCTAAAATTTCAAATTTCCCACCGGATTTTAATGGGGTCATCTGTTAAATCCATTAAAATCCGGTGAGAAATTTTTCTAAAATAATTCTTATGTATTCAGTTCTTGTAATATTGAATATATAAATCTTATTTTAATCTTATAAATATACTAGTATTTAATAATTTATGCTTTTTTTAACAATATTAACTTTCACAAATTCTCATTCGAATAAATTTCATATAGATTAATGGGCATTTCTAAAGTGACAAGCAACTAATTAATCAAACAAATAGTTTATGAAATATGCTATCAGTTTGTTTACTTAACACCTTATCACCTACAATCAAAAATTAAAAGAATATTAAATATTTTTTAACAAAGCTTCAAATGTATTACATATAATATATATGTAAATACAGTACATACTGTATATATTTAACCCTCTAATGTATTAATTAGATTATTATTCCATATTTTTTCTTGTGGTATCTTCATTTTAGTGGGTTGCTGCTGACGAACCATTTCTCTCCATCTTTCCTAGTCATGCTCATTCCTCAGATCAGTTCCTTTCGTGTTATCCCTCATCTCTTCTTGGATCTTCCTCTCCCATTCTCTCTAACACTGTCTTTGTTAATTGTCCCGAAGATCCTCGGTCAAAAGTCCAGCAAATGCAGATTTTCTGGACTTTTGGCCAAGGAACTTCAAGCAAATCGGAATGAGTTAGTTTACGTACGGGTATAATTAGTTAATTACATCCCTCTTTAAAACATACGTAAGACTACTTAGTAACGTGACGAGTGTCTTAATTGTTATATTGAGGATTTTATTTTTCCTAATTGATATTATATTGACATTTAATTATTCGAGTAACAAGTCTTTCTGATCGCATTATTTATTTAAGACGTTAAATTGTGCGATCGACATAATAGGGGTGTTCTCGTGTTTCAATTATTTTCGGCTCTCGTGTTTTCTAGTTTTACGGTTTTATTATCTTGTCGTTTAGCATCTCGATCAAGTAAATTAATAGGTTGTTGATTATGTCATTTGATAATGGGTAAACAAAGCTTTGTTGGGGAAACACTACAGAACTGGTGATAAAACAAATACCTTACGGTAGCGCTTTACGAATCCAAGTTTGAAGGCCTCAAATAAATGAATAATTTGGAACATAATTTAAAGATCTGCACTTTATCGTGCTTGCGAAACAAATAATGTAAAGAATTAAACTGATTATTTATAGCTGTTACTTTTCGGTTGTGAAGTTATTTGATCTTGACACAAGGACTAACCGATAAGCACACACAGCAGCTTGTCAGTCGCTAATATAGGGAGGGCAAATCTATAGAAATTCATTTGAGAACTCTACAATTGAATGCCCTATAGAATGACGCACCATTGCGAGTAACTAGTATTTGGCACACATTTAAAGTTATTTCGTATTGAATCGGGATAATACCGATACTTGAATTTGTAAAATTATCTTTAAAACTTTAATAATTATTTTAAATCACTGTTTTTTCGGGTGAATTATTTTATTCATTTTTAATTAAATATGAATGAAATTGATTTAAATTACCATATTCATATGAAGAAATGCAAACCCTTTTCAGTAATGATAATAATAATAATTAACTAATTCAACAAGATGCTGTAGAAAACTGTTATTAAATTATAATAATTTTTAAAATTATTGAAATGTAATACGTACAGTACCTAACTAAATTAACGTAAAGGGATTTCGCTATAGTTATATAATATAGATTTTTCGGTCACACCATAGAAAACAGCAATGGGTGTCACGAAGTCAAGAGCATTTTAAACATATATACACAAAAATTTTGGTATAACAGTTGAGTTTTTAGCTGTGTATAAAGCAGAATTAATGCATTTAAATATATTTACCATACGTTTTTAATAAATAAAGATAAAAGATTAATGTCTTGGTATATTGTGAGGAGGAGAGAAAGGGTGATGATGAAGATGATGGAGGAAAAAGTTGAAGGAGTGAACTTTGGCTGTGATAAAACAGTCGAACCTCCAACAGCAGCCACCTCTCAATGGCGACCAGTTTTTCTAGGAACGTTGAACAAAGATAAGAAAATAACCTGCAAAGAACGTCCACTCCCTACAATGGCCAATTTTTACGTTTCCGTCGGTGGCCGCTGTTTACAGGTTTTACAGCAGCATTTTACAAAAAATAAATAGTAAAATTTTTACTTTTTTTTTTATTAGTCACTTGCTAACAATGCAAGAATTGTTAAGCAACGGAAATAAAAACGCTAAGTGTAAGTAATTGTCTTTCAATTCTCAATTAGTAAATGAATAAACGAAAACAATTATCGAATAAAAATAATTATAAAACAGTTATTATTATAGAACTCATGCTGAATCTCGGTTACTTCAGCGATAGAACCAGANACACGTGTCGGGCTGTGATTGGCAAGGACTCGTACAAAATTGATTCATAAAGAACAGAACGTATCTACCGCGTTATAGGGGAGTCGACTGTATTAAAAATTCGTGTTACTAGCTGTCAACACAGTATATACCATGTTCAATTTGAGCAGTGGAGACAAATAAACCCGAATTTTACAATAATTACATACATAAACAACCAGTTTGTTACTTATTTTTCGAGTGCAAACCTCTGAACGGCCACTGACAAAAACACAAAAAATAGCAAAAGTTCATTTGAGAAAAAATGCACACTCAACTTCCTGAAAAGTTTCCGCTGTGCAGAGATGTCCGTAATTGGAGGTTCGACTGTATATTTTTTATTTCAATATATAAATATTTCTCGTAAAAAACAGGTAATTTGGAACTTTTTTTCTCCTATTTTCAATGTTTATACATTGAAAATAGGAGAAATGTTTCAATGTTTCAAATAATTTCAAGGTTTATACATTGAAAATACATTACTAAATTTGTGAGCCCAATACAAAATGGTATATATCTATTTGCACAAAGTTTAACACCATAGCTAAGAATTTTCTATACTTTTTATAGCTAAAGTAATAAATATCAATCAATGCTATCTTCAATAATTAAGCAGTATTTGAGCCTTCTAAGCAAACATAACTAGTTATATACCAAACTTCATATGATTCACAGAAAATTGGCTGTGTAATCAGTTACATTTACTTAACAGTTTAATTCTATTTCATTCTTGAACACAATCCAATACTTGAAAATAAGAAAATGAAGTAAATCTTTCTTCCATTTATGTAATCATCTAGATTCAATTTGTTATTGTACAGTAAGGCTTTTGAATAATTATCCATTTTTATTCATAGAAACGAATAATTAAAGAATAGTTTACTGTGTATCGCTGTCACCAATAATTGCTCTCACTCGATTCATCATCATCTCACAATATTGATTCATCATATAATATTACAGTTAAACTGAGCTTTCAATAGAAAAAATCTTACTGTATTTCTATATAAAACATAGCTGAAGTGGTATTAATAAAGAACATTTTTTTAAAAAAATGGGCAATTATTTTAGTGAAACACAATTTTATTTGAGTTCAAAATGCACGTCTTCCATACGTCCGAAATGATTGATTTGAGAATTACAAAATGTTCACTCCTTAATTTTCCGAAATTAAATATTCCACTCAAATAAATATCTTCTTCTACGTAATTTTTGTGGCAAAAATCTCATAAAAATCGAGAATTTTTGTAAATTACACGGAAATATATGCGCCATCGATTCTGATGTCAATAGTCTGGTTCGTTTTAGACAGGAGTTAATTACGTAAGGATGTAAAATTTATCCACAATAAATCTTTACATAAATAATTCACCTTATATATAAATTAAAAAGCCTTGTGTAAACAATCCACAATGTGGGATCGGATTCGAATCCACATCCCTTTTACCGCAATCTTCGATGGATCGACAAAATTCTTCTTCTGTGACCTAGAAAATCACCATTCTAAATTTTACTTGTGGTAAATTGTTGCTATGTCTTTGTCTTTTAATAATAATAATAATAATGAATGGATTATTTTCAGCAGGTTACTGATTTTGGACTGATTTACAGGTTAACTTTAATTTTGGAATCAACAAAGACAGGGTTTAACTATTCATACAAAAGTATGTCGGACTCTCTCCCTCATAACCCGGTCATATCCATTGTGGGCCTGGTTGAAACTATAACAAAGGTTTACTCAATACCCACAGGACAGTTTAAAAATACCCTTAATTTAGAATTTGAAGTTTTTCAATTTCTTCCATGTAAATTCTCAAAAATACCTTAAATAATAAACAATTGCATGTATTCATATTTATACCTGCTATGTATACCGTTATGTGGCTTCCAAAGCGGGTATACTGGCTGGCACGACAGTGAAGCACAAAGAATTCGAATTCAGATTAGATACCCATGATAGATATGAAATAGTCCTTTTGATGCATACATACTAATGCTAGATTCTATTTCTGCCCATTACAAGTGTATAACTAACACTTTAAAACATGAAAAAATTAATAATGATACAAGTAGACCCCTATAACACGGGTTCCTATAATTACGATTCCTATAAGATGGCGAAAAAATTGCGATGGTATCAGTACAAACCTGGTAAAAAAAACTCCTATACGGTAAAACGTCATCGGGCAGCCGAACTACTTTTCGCCGTCCAGCGCCACGCTACGGAGAATTTAGGCGGGTAAATTGAGTTTACTATCGTCTGTATAGTATTATATATAAATTAGGTACTGTATATATAATTATATATTAACTTAATTTATTGTAACTTTATTATAATTATATATATACTTTCCGCCGTCCAGTGCCACGCTACAAAGAGTTTAGGCGAGTAAGTTGTTTACTATCATCTGTACGGTATGTAAATTAGGTACCGTAAGTCTAATACAGTACTGTAATTTTATACATTTCTTGTGAAAGAAACATTTCTTATTCAACGGCCATAAAAATTATTTATATTAATGATGTCTCCAAAGTTCAACGAAGTTTTCACAGAAAAATAACTTATCAGAAATCGCCCGCCGTTTGGTGCGCTGCTCCGCGACGAAAACAAGCTTGAGCAATGGCAACGTCGAACGGTGCACACTCGGTAAGTAATCCTACAATTTTTTGTTCATAGCATAGTTTATACGGATTATTCCCAAAAAATTATACATATTTTGGAAATGTTGAGTCGAATTAGTCTAGAATCAATTAATTTTATGGAAGAAAACCTTTCAAACAGCAGTAGTCCGTAAACTTCACACGTGTCGGGCTGTGATTGGCAAGGACTCGTACAAAATTGATTCATAAAGAACAGAACGTATCTACCGCGTTATAGGGGAGTCGACTGTATTAAAAATTCGTGTTACTAGCTGTCAACACAGTATATACCATGTTCAATTTGAGCAGTGGAGACAAATAAACCCGAATTTTACAATAATTACATACATAAACAACCAGTTTGTTACTTATTTTTCGAGTGCAAACCTCTGAACGGCCACTGACAAAAACACAAAAAATAGCAAAAGTTCATTTGAGAAAAAATGCACACTCAACTTCCTGAAAAGTTTCCGCTGTGCAGAGATGTCCGTAATTGGAGGTTCGACTGTATATTTTTTATTTCAATATATAAATATTTCTCGTAAAAAACAGGTAATTTGGAACTTTTTTTCTCCTATTTTCAATGTTTATACATTGAAAATAGGAGAAATGTTTCAATGTTTCAAATAATTTCAAGGTTTATACATTGAAAATACATTACTAAATTTGTGAGCCCAATACAAAATGGTATATATCTATTTGCACAAAGTTTAACACCATAGCTAAGAATTTTCTATACTTTTTATAGCTAAAGTAATAAATATCAATCAATGCTATCTTCAATAATTAAGCAGTATTTGAGCCTTCTAAGCAAACATAACTAGTTATATACCAAACTTCATATGATTCACAGAAAATTGGCTGTGTAATCAGTTACATTTACTTAACAGTTTAATTCTATTTCATTCTTGAACACAATCCAATACTTGAAAATAAGAAAATGAAGTAAATCTTTCTTCCATTTATGTAATCATCTAGATTCAATTTGTTATTGTACAGTAAGGCTTTTGAATAATTATCCATTTTTATTCATAGAAACGAATAATTAAAGAATAGTTTACTGTGTATCGCTGTCACCAATAATTGCTGAAATAGATAATGTTAACACAAAGTCCAAAAAGTTATTGTGCAGTGAGAAACTTATAATGAGATTAAAGATATATGTACTATATTGCTGTAAGTCTGTCCTATGTTTCTGTGTTGTAGTAGTTATTGCTCAAGAGTGTTCTGGTTTTTAGACTAGTTTTTAAATACTTTTTTTGCTAATAGTAAAAATCTCCCACAAAATCTGATCTGCAGATCAAGCAGATCAGATTTCATGGGACTCATCCAGATTTGGGAATCTTTAGAAGACATTTGCAATAGTAGAAGAAATTGAATTATTACTTAAGACGTTACAAAGAGGACTAATTACTATTGTATAAATAAAATATGAAACTAAAATTAATAGTGAAATCTTATGATGAAAGTTTTTTAAAAATGATATGATTTAATCAAAATGTAAACAAATATTTTATCACATTTTGGTTTAATCAGTTTTTTGATACAAATAGTATCTCTGTATTGATCATTACAGCCATCACACCAAGTATAATCCCAAAACAAACAGTCAATACAAAAATTAACTGAAAATAACTGCTTTTATGTAGTAAATCATTCCAGTAAGCATGATTAACTCTGTCTTGCTAAGGCGGACATAAATTCCACTAGTGTTCGAGTTGGTCTTCCTGTAAGAAATATTTTGAGATTGATTAATTATTGCTTGTGACCAAAATATTTATGCGCAACTCGTAAAGAAGGTTTAGATTCACCATAAATAATAAATTAAATCTCAAAATATACACACTTATGGAGTAAACTGTTTACATTATTTCCAGGATGATCAAATTAGAATAAAGTGTGTTATGTTTGCCAATTAATCTATTGATACAAGAGCTTTTATAACTTCACCTTTTGTGGTTGTCATTGAACATGTTAAAAATTGCAATGGATTTTGAATATATTTAGAGCACTTAAAGATTATTCTGTAGCAAGTGGTTACATTTTGAGATTTAACTAAATATTTGCACTGTTACAGTTTATATGTATGCATATACAATTATAAAATATTTGACATTAGTACTTACCTGCCAAACCTTTACAAAGATATTGGCATTCATCTTTGTTTTCCATTACACCAGCAATATCTAAATGCATCCATTGGGGCATTGTAACAAATTCCTATTCAGATAACAAAGAATTAATTAAAAGTAATCCTGCTAAAATCGATTACATTTAATAAATTACCCATAAAAAGGCTGCTGCTGTACAGCATCCTCCAGATCTTCCGTGTTTTCCTATATTGCAGAGATCGGCCAAATGGCATTCGGTCACTTGTTTACTATAATGATGGAAAAGGGGCATTCTCCACATTCTGTCTCCGGTGAACTTCCCTGCCTAAAAAAATTTATTAAATTTTAATGTTTTGTAATGTTCTGTAGCAATGAATGAAAATAAATTTGGTGATAACATTTACAAAACTATTAAACAAATAGTCAATTATCTAAAAAGTTGAGTAAATTCATAGTGGTTAAATGTTTTCAAGTTAAATTTCATTTTAAAATTAAGGTTCTCTTAATAAATAGTAAATTTTTAGAATATTCTACATACATATTTATAGTAATTTAAAACTCGGGAATGTATAAAAGTAATTAAAAATTTCTTACTTATATTTTTGATAATCACATATCTACCACAATATCTATGGATGCAATTTATTAAATGTCATTTTTGTACAAGTATTAAGTTACTTGTGATATTATAAGTGACTTCCTCTGCTAATTTAATATAGAAGTTTTAACTTCTTTGCAATCTGACAAGACTCTCCTTAAATGCAAACTAATATAACTTAATTACAAAAAATTTCTGTAATTTATCTTCAAAACACAAAATACTGTTTGTTTTAGAATGAAAATTTAGAACTAATACAAGGCTTTATGAATAGATGAGGTGGACAGACAACTGTCTCAGGCATCAAATTTGAACATACAATTATCTCTCTTTCTGTGGATACTATCCACAGACTGGAATGTGCAGTGGATACTATCCACTGCACATTCCAAAAAATGCTGCATAAAGAAGTGCAGTATATGTATTGTGTAGAGAAATGCTCGATAGGATACACAACCTCAATGGAACAAACAAATAAGCAATTTACAAAAGAAACACAGGTTTTTTTATACTAACATCATGTATCATTAACATTATTTGTACGTAAAATAGTAAATGCAAGGTAGCATAGGAAACAAAATCAACAGACACTATTCTCTGATGTACATACAGTACATAAACCAAGTTATTTAAAAACTATGTAAAAATAGACCACATAGAGGGATATGCTAAAAAGGTATCATAATGCTTATAGAAATGTAAGTTCATAATCAGTGACAAAATTACTTGGAACAGTCCTGCTTAGATGAAATTTTTATTTTAAAAAGTCTCTAAGACCAGCCATAATTTTAAAAATTACAGTTAACATTTAAATTTATTAGTATATTTGGTTTCTTATTCTTTGTATATCAATAAATACTGTATATGAAAAATACTAAATATATATGCATAAACACATGTACTGTACACCTATATTATATATTGTTATTAACTATCAAGTTAATAAATATTTGCAGATTTATTATTTATGTGATACCTAATACAGAGTTTCTCCCTTTTATCCAACTCTTAAATTCCCTGACTTTTCCAGATTTTCCCCGACATATTTTCTGGTAAACTTTTACTATTTTAGTATTATAAATCAACAAGTAGCAGAGCTTTATATTAAGTGAAAAACAAATAATTTCACATAAAATCTAACTCCTAAAAAGATATTTGAGATGCTATTTTAAATTATAAAAATTTCTTAGGGCTAAAAATTCAAGGTTAAAATTTTTTCCAAAAAATGGAATGCACATTTCACGTGCATGAACATGTAAAAAATGTATTCTGATTTTTACAAGTTATAATACTTACAAGAGAGTTAATACTTTTATCAGCAATTTTTATAATAATATTTTATCTAAAAAATTTAGAAATAAACAGAATTATAGTGTTCTTTCTGAATATAAATTTGACATGTCTTATTTGATACAATGCAGTGTATTATTATTTGCATTTTAAAATTGCATTATTTCAAAATTGTGTATAATATGGCTGTCATTAAATTTAATTGATAAAGTTTCATTTTCATATTTCATGTTTACAAAAAACAATATCATTGACCAAGTCTCTATATTGTTTGTTCATGCATTCAACATAAAAAACACAAAACAATTGCAGCAGTCCACTGGTTGGAGCTGTTCACATAATAGATAAAGCCAGTCACCTCTAATTGGTGAACTTTTTGTGACGACACAGCATGCGAACCTCGACCCCTCTCTTTTTCTTCCTCAACAAGAGGAAAGGTATACATATTCTTGCTCCCATGTATTTGTTCTTACGTCGAACAATAAAACTTTTTACCATTCACGTCTTGTGTGAATTCCTCAAATGAAATTGTTAGCGGTGTCAGATACATGCATAGATACATAATTTAAAACATTTTTAACTTTAAAAATTTCCTTTGTTTTGAACTATAAATCTAGTATTTGTAAATTTCCAGAAAAATGAACAAATTCCCTGACTTGACAATAAATATGAGTTTCCCTGACTATTATATAAAACTCCTTGACATTTCTTTTCAGATTTTTCCAGCAAGGGAGAACACTTAATTAATATATTTCTGCTACTTTTATACCACATTTCAAACATCACTCTTAATAACTGTCATATTTTCCTACCAGAGTTTGACGGTACTCATAAAAAAATGTTAGTTTTTAAGATTTTAATACGAAATTAATCATCATTTAAAAAATTATATCAATATACAAAAACTTTAAGCAGTCGAGTTTTAACCAAATAAATCAGATTTTATTGGATTTTTTTAAGGTTTACAAGAATAAATAAATTCATTATTAAAAACAATCCAGAAGTGAGTTGCTTAACTTTCCTGGCAAACAAAATTTAAAATTGTGGTGGCACGACCTGTTATGATATTCTATTAAAAAATTTCTTATATTATTAATTAAGTACTATAAAATGACAAAAAGCTTAATTTTAAGGGTATGGACAACTTTTATAATAAAATTGTAAATGCTAATAACAAATAATTAATTAATTAATTAATGAAGAGTTTAAGTCCAACCCAACTTGTAATATGATGCATGAACCCCCTAACATTTAACCACCAAAATTTAATAGCAACACTCCAACCAATACACAAACATCTTTGAAAAATTTCAGAAATTTTTGACATAAGAGACAAGGGTTATTAAGTTTCAAAGTGGGTGAACAAACTGGTGTACCCAACACACTAACATCCATACATACAGAAAAAAGTCTCTAAATTTTTTTGCATTTCTCAAGGTCCCGAGTCCAAGAAATATAAAATTTTGGGGAGGTCATTTTTTCACCAATTGCCATTCTTTCCCTCTGTTATATATAACAGCCAGGAAAATAACAGCTTTTTAAAAACTTTAAATTCAGCCTAGTAAAATCTGATATTCTGATCATCTATTTACAAAATTAACAAAGTATCAATTATTTTCTATATTCAGACTTTAAACTTTCTTAATCTATTTAAGAAAGCTTTAATTATAAGAAAATTTTAGAATACAAATTACCTCATGAATAATTTCCCACATTTTTGTAGAATTTGTAAAAACACCAGTAGCTCCAGATCCAAGGGCAACATCCATAGCTCCTAATTTAATAAGCAAGAAAGCTTCAGTTGTAATTTATACAATTAAGGATAATATACATAATTAAAACTACACAGAAAACAAATAAAAATTAAAGTTTTATTCTTACATACAACTCATTAATATATGTAAAGTGATTAAAAAAGCTAGTTAATGTAATTATTAAAATGTGTGAAATTACCTGTTAATGTTGCAAGATCTATTATCATTTGTGGATTAAACGTGTGAGCATAACATAGAGCATCTGCCAATATTAGACGTCCTTCTGCATCAGTATTATCCACCTACAAGAATGTTTTTAATGAGATATGACAAAATTAATAAACTTATTTTTACTTTTGCATGGTGTTTTTAGGCTCAGCATTATTGTTCACTTAATATAACTGCTTTTTTTGGTTTTAACATGCACTGACAAGAGGAAAAAAAAAATTGGTGCATTCTGCTGTAAGGTAGGTCTGAAATCTAACCTGTCATATTAGCATGATATGTATATAGTAATTAACTGAAAAGTTATTTTAAAATCTCTATGTATTTATAATAACAATGCTACTCTAATATCACTATGATTATTTACTGAGAATTATCAATGAAAGATAACATGCCATAAAAGGCAATAATTCATTTAATAATTAATTTAATATAATAAAATTAATTAACCATTAATAAATATGCAATTTAATAAGGTGTTAGTAATAAAAAGAAACAAATATTTAAAATATGTAATCATATTATATTATTTTAAAATTCCTTTTAAAAGTTTTACCATCTTTTATTAAATTATGTAAAAATTAAAAATTTAAATGAATTTCTTTTGTCAATGTTTTTAAAGCAAACAGAAATTAAGTTAAAAAATATAAAACATTTTACAAATCATAAAAATTTATTTACTTGAATTGTTTTCCCATTCATTGCTGTCACTACATCTCCAGGTTTATTAGCGTGACCACTCGGCAAATTTTCACAAAGTGGCATTAATCCTATTTTCAGGATATTTTTATTAGTACTTAATCATTTAATAAGTTTAATATATACAGTACTAGTTTTAAAGTACATACCAACTATATTTATAGGAATCTTAAGACTAGCAACAGCATAAACTGCTCCAATTATACAAGCTGCACCACCCATGTCAGCACGCATTAAGTCCATATGTAAAGAGGGCTTAATGGAAATTCCACCACTAGAATAAACAAAATATCATTTTTAGAAATTAAACACTAAAGGCCAGTTGCACAAGTTACCATTTAAACTACAGATCTGTGGAATAAATTTAATCTAATCTAATAAATAAGTATGCTTGTTGCATGAGTTACACGAGTTTCTTTTATGAAGTGGATAGTAGGGTTTAAAAATCAGTATCAATTTTATAAGTTTTTCTGTGTTACTCTGAAAGATTCATTTTCTTTTTGTTGTTATTTATTATTGTTATGGTGTTCATAGTGTTTCCTACACCAGTTACTCAGGCTGCTATGCCAGGCTGAAGTCAAGACATAACTACAGAAAATGCTTTTCTTCCCCTTTTTTTACGTGTTAGTCATGTATGTATGTATGTATGTATGTATGTATGTATGTATGTATGTGTGTATGTGTTTAAGAATTTCTTGACTATGTGATATGTGTTTAATATGGCAGCTTTCTGAAATGTGATGTATGTACTGTTAAGAACCTCTAATGCTTCAAGAGCTTTGTGTAATGAATGTGGCATGATGTCTGTACAACAAAGGACTACCAGCAAAATAAATACCTTATCCATTCTCCACAGACAATTTATTTCATGAATGAGCTCAGAGTATTTACTAATTTTTTCAGTGTATGTATTTGGTATGTTGTAAGTGTTTGGAATAGTGATATCCATGATATATATATATATGATTTTGTGATATCTGATCTATTGTGATGCATTGCTTTTTTCTATGATTATGGCTTGATCACAGTATATTTTGTGTTGTTTTCTATGGATGCGTTTACTTTTAGCTCTGTTCTCGCCTCTAGTGTGCTCAGTCTGTATACTTTTTGTTAGCTACCAATGAGTATGGCATTTACTTTTCGCATTGGTGACATCATTGTTAGTATTCCTAGACCACTTGGCATGCTTGGAGAATTTACAATGAGCTTGGAGTTTGTTCAAAGATGGCGGCGTCTATTACTGTGTATACTTTTACGAGCGTGCTAGTATGACGTCAGGCTGCACTAGGTGTCAGCTGGGCGAGCTTGGAAGCTAGCAAAAAGTAAATGCACCCTATGATCATCCAAGATGTGTATTTGTAGTATGGGTCTTGGATATGTAGTAATTTGTGTTTTTGTGTGCAATCTTTTTTGATATATTATATTTGCTATTTAGTTAAGTCAATGTAAATACTGTAGTCATTATTATTATCATATTAATCTATTAATTATTGTATGGGTAAAAATTTGAGTATCTTTAACAGAAATTGGTATCCATAAAGATCTCCTCAGTACCCTCTACTAAAGAAAAAAATTGGTAATTTGAGAATTTCCATCAGTAATTTAACTTTCCATATCCTAGTGGATAGTTATCAACCAGTTAGTTGAGAAATCCTTACTGTGCAGTTATTATATATCAAGAGCAATGGCAAAGAAGATGGAAAAGAAAAACTATGCAAGCAAACAGATTGGACAGTAGACAAAAATGTATATTACTGGTAAATCTGAATATTCACAACATAAAAAGTGGTTGTGAATGACAGAAAATGAAGACATTTTGTAACGTCAACATATTTATATATTTTATTTTTTAATGTAAATGCCAATGGCCAAATTTTTCTCAGTTTTCTCATGACTAAAATGGATAACTGACAGGAAGATAGAGCAATATTATAATCAACAGAAATGAACCAAAATTTGTAAAAAAGCAAGTTACAGTCTGTTTAAAAAACATCTTTAACAGATTGTAAAAATTATTTACAATAATTTATTTTTTTAAATTTGCAGTCAGCAAATGATTAACAAAAAATTTAAAATAAACATTTTTCAACTAAATTTATATGTTTCTTTCATCTCAAATATTACATAGTGTATTAAGAGCAAAATAATTCATCTGTGTAAAAGATCTGAAGAAGTTATTTACAGTCCATTTCAACATAAATTGAGAGGTATTTGAGTATTACAGTTATTAAAATTTATAAAATTTAAGATATTTTCAATGTATTAAAAATTTAAAATATCTTCATTTATATTTTAATATATTTTAAAATATGAATGATGAATAGATATATTATCAGTTCATAATATAGGAAAAAATAAATAATCAAGTACTGTATTTCCTATGATAATCACACCACTTTGCAATTTTTTCATTTTTGATGGGCAATTATTAAAGTAAAAACTATTGACATTGTAAAATAAAAGAATGATTCCAAAAGAGAGGTGAGACTAGTTAAATTGGAATACTGTAACAAATATATAGAAAATAATATGAAAGAAGTACTTCAAGTTGCCTTAATTAACTTCATAGATTTTGATAATTCTTGATAGCAGTAATAGTCAATGCTGATAAAGATATTAGACAGTATTTATTTATTTGACTTCCGTATTGAAAAATATTGTAACAGTAGTTGATTATTTGATAATATCAAACACATTAACATACCTGCATTTAGGTCAATCAGTGCAATTGACCTCACAACATTACATTATTACAAGAATATTTACATGGGCGATTATTATAGGAGATACTGTATTAATAAAATTTACTGAATTTTTTCATAGCAATATATATGCAAAACTTGTGGAAATTGTGTAGAACGCAATTTAAGTATTTAAACTTTTTGGATGGATGTTTCTGAATTAATTAAATTTAGTCTGAATTATTCAACAACTTACATCCTTCTTACTTTAGAAACAATTTTTAATTCTTTAATTTTCATTTAAATGCAACTCATTCAAAATACATTTACTAAATTTATTAAAAAATTTATATGTACTGTTTGGCTTCAGATTCTAATGTTAACTTGAAGAATCAGCTGAAGAGAAAATTTTAAAGATTAAAAACATTAAGGTTTTTGGGTTTCTCTTACTGAGACAGTTTGCATTTGTTTTTATATAATCATTTGTGAACAACAAAGTTTTAAGTATATTTACATGTAAATAAAAATACTTTGTATTATATGCTACATTTTTGATTATTCAATATTTATGATACAAAGTATGCAATCTTTTCTTGTAAAAATTACATACCTGTCAAAAGTAATGCCTTTTCCAACTAATGCCAAATGTTTAACACCAGGTCCAGCTCCATCATAGCTTAGTTCAACAAATTTTGGTGGTTCATCTGATCCTTTAGCAACACTTAAATAGGAGCCCATTTTCTGAGATTCAGCCCAAGCTTTATCTCTAAATGTAACAAATAAAAATTAATTCAGTGATTAAAAACAAATTATTTAATTTACAAAAGTCCCAAAATATACCTGATAATAACTTGAACTCCTAATGGAGTCAATAGATTATGAGCTATTTCTGCAAATCTTGTTGGAGTCATAATATTAGCAGGAGTTTCCATTAATCGTCTAGCAATATTCTGTCCTTCTGCTTTTACCATACCAATTTTCCATTTATCTAAGCTAACAGAGAAATAATAAAGTTATTTATTTAATAAAATTTGTATAAAATAATTTTGTAAGTGAAACCTAATAAATTAAAACTGAACAATAATCAATACCCTTCATTTCCAAAAGGTCGTAAAGTAACAATTGGTTTCTGCGATGATTTTGCCTTTAGTTCATCATATGAAAATAAGCCTAGGTGGCCACCTTCAGAAGCAGCTAAATAAAAATTATGATGTTATGATTAATTATGGAAATTCTAAGTTTATAAATAATACATTACTACATAACATCAAAAAATTCATAACAACAACATATTATGAACAAAATACACATGCTATTAAAAGCTACATCATACATATATCAACATAGTGAATATATGTATTTTAAGTTGACTTATATAGCTTCATCTGTAGAGACATTTTAAAATTATATAATAAAAAAATATGATGCAATCCAAAATACACAGGGTGTTTCAAAAAAGATGGGCAAGACTTTAAGGGGTGGCAGAACACGCCAAAACAAACATTTCTTGTCACTGAATGTGCAGTCAAATCAGAACTGTGAAGCCAGTTGAAAACACTTTCCAGCAAGTGTATAAAAGCATGTTTTTCAGACGTGGCCATTTGTGACCTCAATGTCTGAGGAGATGGATCATTATTCCAATGCCAAGAAGGCTAATATACATTTCATGTAAGGATCTGCCAGATAAAATTGCCCTTACACTGCCATGAAACCACAACAAATGTACTGGAAGTATTTTCCCAATCTGCCAGTTTCCAATCAGAAAACATTTGAGTATTTGCAAGATGGGATTTTTCCTCAGCAACAGGCACAATGCAGGTTCTTGAAGGATAGTGAGAATACAAAATTCAATAGAGATTAAAGATTAAAGAATAGAAATGTCATGTCATTATTGTGTTTGTGCCTCAACACTTCGCATTCAACCATGCATTCTATGGCAAGAAATGTTTGTTCTTCTAACCCTTAAAATTTTGTGCATCTTTTTTTAAATACCCCATATAAATGAAAAGCATACAAATACTATTATTTAAAAGATAATTTTTTCTAGTTTTTAGTTTTCTAGTTTCATAAATCATTTGTACAAGTTTTTATCACTCCAAAAAAAAAGTTATTTGACTCGATGAAATATAGTAATTACTATGGGAATAGATTATCTATCTCAAATATTAAATGAATCATTTAATACCAAACTAACAACTCTGATTTAATTTCCATATAACAATATGAAAGCAAACCTTAGCATGAAAGACAAAATTACTACATTATATTGACAATAATCGTAAAATAAAAAAATAATATAAGCTAATAAATTTTTTATGATAAGAATTCATCATTACAAGATGATAATTTTTATGTAATTGTATAATAATTCATACATAAAAAATATTACTCTGAATTTATTTTTTTAACTTGTATACAATTATATCTTAATCAAATGATAACACTGGATTTATAAGGCCATAATTTGACTAATTAAATATATAAAAAAAAATATCACAATAACATTTTGGTTAATTTCAGTAAATGATTCATTATCTTTTGTAATATATTTTTAGAATTGTAATTATTTTTGTAGTTAATTTTTAAAATTGCTCATGATCAATTCTTAAAAATTATTGTCTAATTGTGTATTTGTGTAAAGTCCAATAATTGTCAATTAAAACCATCAAAAATGTTCATCTTAAAAAAATTTGTGTTGATAAAATAACTTGTCTGTTATTAATTTATTAGATTTAATATTTCTTCTTTCTGAATTATGTTTTCATTTTAGAAATAATATCCAATTCATCTCTGTTCATTCTGTTAATAATAAAAAGGGTATAGACAAGTGTATAATGATTAATATTCAAACAATCTGAAACAGAAAAATCTTATTTCATGATCAGTGTTTTTTTAGCAATCATTTAACTAAAAAATATGTATTTTTTCTTAATTTTTATAAAATGTTCTTATTTAAAAACAGTTAAATAGTCAAGTTTATAGATTATTTTAATTATAATTTCTACATATCTATATTTAAAAAATTATTCTAACCTTCTGAATCATCACATGTATCAACATCAATTTCAACTGCACCACATTCTCGCAGCTGCTTTGTTCCAACTGTAAAAATAAAATGTAACTTCATTACAATCATAATAAAAATTAAAATATTAGTTTAAAAATTACTTATTATTAAATTTATTTTATTCTAAACTTAATTTTCTTCTGATTAAAGCAAATAATTTATTTATGTTACATTAAATATGATGCACTCTAACCAAATTAAGTAATTTAAAATTATATTCTAAAAAACAAATGAAACCATTATCCCTTTACTAAAGTAAACAATTTCAATAGTTTTAAAAATGAATTAATTTTATTTAATTTACAATTTATAGTTAGATCTAAAAGATAGGACATCAAAATAAACTGAAATAGGCAATTTTCCAAAGATAAAATGTATGCTTACATTGAAAGATTAAATTTTTCTCTATTTAAGTATTAGAAAAGCAAAAACTTTTCAATCTCTGTTAGTTTTTATAACAGTAACATTTTTAAAAATTTATTATCAAGACACAAACAAGAATTAATAGACTAAAAAATTTTATTATGTTCCATATGTTTGATGAAAATGTTTACAAAGTAGAGCAGAAATTTAAAATTTTAAGCCTGCGTGAAAAATTTCTCTTGAATAACTCATGTTTTAATAAGAATGTTTTTTTTAAATTATGTGAGAAAATAGATCAGGAAATAAAAATCTCAATTTCCATCAATAAACTTTATAGAATTGTTCAGAATTTAGAATAGCTTCTGGTATTAACTTTACATCTACTAGCCCAAAATGTTTAATATAAGCCAAACAATCTGCTGAATTATTTTCAGCTATATTATGACTAATTAATTATTGAATTTAAAGTAATTTGAGAAGAAATAAGTGATCAGGTTACCATCTCATGATACATTTAATAATTAATAAATTAATTTAAATTTACAATGTTCTGGAAGAAAAAAATCATCCTGAACAGGATTCAAACTCACAATTCCTGCAAATGCATCTGCAGTGATGTCAATAAGCAAAATGATCTAATATAATAGAAAATATNACCCTTTTTTTGTCAGGTATTTTATGACCGCACGAGTCTCCGTCTTCTCCATTTTTGACAAAGCATGTGCACATTGACTATCTGCTAAGCTGTCGTGGCAAAACTTTACGACAAATCAAACGGAAATTGCTATCGTATCTTTAGCAAGGATGGCCGAATTATTCCCGCCAAAAATTAAATTGATCGCAGCGCCGCATATAGGCAAGGCCGCGAACTTTTCGAACAGCCCTCGTATTATGTGGTGATGCACTGCTACTCCTTGGGTGTTGTTCAGCAATGCATTTACCTGTCATATGTATATATGACAGCCTGTTCCAGGATCCAATGGATATTTTGAGATGCAGTAAAACATAGTAGTATGTAACATCTCATGTCTTACAACTTTGTAATTGGCAAATGTTGTCCTATTTTCATTAGGGGTTGAGATTACAACAGCACTCTATGACAGAAGGGCTATAGTTGGCAAAAATTTTCATCATCATAAGGTCTATAGTGATTGATTGCCCTATTCGTTTTTGAAATAATTTAGCAAGAAGAGGCTTACACAAGACAGCTTCAAAAAGTTCCCAGAATTGGTTAATTGCTCAAAAATGTGTGTATTTTGTCAAACCAAGCAACATGTCCTTCAAAGTATTGTCCTTTGGCAACCACACACTTTTGGCACCCACACACTTTCAAGGATATTTTCAGCAGTTATACCAATGCTGATATAACTGCTGAAAATATCCTTGAAAGCCATCTCACGACAGCGCTTGAAATGCAGATGTCGTACTCTGTATAACCTCATCCGCACTCTTGAAGTTGCATCTCTTGATGGCATCTTTCAGGAAGAGTACTGGGTACTGAAGGTACTGGGGAAGAGATAGAAACTGCATGAGGTCCACCACGAGTATTCGTGGCACCATGTGTTGGCAAACACGATGCATATTCAATTGATCATGCAGGATAGAATGACAACTTCCAACTGAAATTCCTGTTATCTTGGCGATCTGCTCAATTGACTGCTGTCTGTCTGATTTCACAATCTTGTGTACAATCGACACTTTCTCCTTGGACATTGATGTCAACAGATGACCACTTTGTAAATCAAAAGTGATACTTTCTTGTCCCTCACAAAAGCATTTTTGCCAGTCATAAACTTGAAAATGCTTCATGGAAGGTTTAACATAGGTGTCCTGAAGCATCTTCAAAATCTCAGCAGGTTTTCTTTCCAGTAACACACAAAATTTGATATTTGTATATTGTTCTTCCACAGGCATTTTCACCAAACTCTGTTTTACAACGTCTCATTAACACAACCTTCAGTGAATAGTAACTGTTGTCATCTTTTCAGTGAGTATGTATTTGTTTGAACATATTTCTCTATTCCTGACATGCTTAGCTAAGACATGCAACACATATTCCTTTTTTCATCACATTTAATTGAGTAACCCAGCATAATTCCTGGAACTTTTTGAAGCTACCTTGTATTACTACTCTGTATATTATTGCTATAGATATTAAACTGACAATGGAACAAAAGGGGACTCAATATCATAAAAGTATTTTGTATAAGTCGTTTTATTTTATTGTTATTATTATGATTAGATAAATTTATATTACTTTGAAAATTTAAAATCAACAGTCTCACCTGAAATAGCTACACGTATATTTTCTTTCTTCTCATCATATTCCTCTTGTTCGTTATATCCAGCAGTTGATGAACCAAGACCAACAACATTTACACAACAGTATTGCTAGAATGAAATTTTGAGAAAATGTAAATATAATTCATATAAACTGCCCAAAATTTAAATTCTTATAATACCCTAAATTAGTTTCTGTAAATAATAATGTATGTATATTTAATCAAAAAGTTAAAAGTACCTGATCAACTCCATAAAAGATTCTAGATTTTCCTTTCTTTAATGTTGGTCCAGATCTGAAAGATTAAACAATTTGAAATAAATTTTACTTAAGAAAAAAAAAATGAAAAGCTTCATTATCTGGAAAATGCTTAACTTTCATTTGCCATGTTCCAATAGATTTTATTTGAATTTAACACATTTTTCATATATTATGGATCATTTTAAAAATATTTTTGTACTTGAAAATGACTGAGTTTCAGTTTTGTCATGAGTTAATCGATATCTCGTTAGTATCTAACATGGTATAACATGTCAAATTTTAAGCTCAACACATGCTGTACTATGTTCCCAGATAAGAATTTGTATCACAAACTGGACAAGATGGCAGTAGTTAATGCCTAACACTATAGAAATTTTCATAACTTGGTTCCCATCTTTTTGTTAACCGGTATTGAAGATATTTCAGGTACAAATACCCAAAATAATGTAGTTTTCACAACTGACTTAAAAGATTTGTTAAACAATTTAACAAAGTAATTTTCAAATTGTGACAATTCCAAATATGACTGACAATCACCGTCTCAATAACATTCAGTTTTTCTGATACTGATCAGTAATATAATATTGAAATTAGCTTTAATCTTTAGGAGAGGGCCCCTTTAGAGTTTTTATAGATCTGAGTCTAATTTACAAGATTTGAGTTTGAGAAGATTGTGCTAGTCATCAGGAAGTTAAAAAAAAAAACAAAAAACGGCAAATGACATGAAATGACTGAGAGATCGAAAAGTTATTGTAACTGCAAGATAATTAATAATAAGGACGAAATTAAGAAAGTGAAAGCACATGAAAAACTAAACAATCTGTTAAGTCAATAGCTCATCAAGTGTGGTTTTGGGACTGATATAGTCATATTTCTAAAATGCAATTCTTTGCTGTTTAGCTAAAGAAAAGAATATTTTGATCCACTCTTATTCCTTGAATTAGGTTAAATTAAATTAATAGACAAAATATTTTACATTACATTCAGAGTAATTTTTACAAGATATGAAATGGATGGGCACACAGGTGGTTTGCCAGTTGTGACTGAGTTTAAATGTATAACTTTGAAAACCACTGTTCTAAGATGAAAGTTTTATATAGATTCTGTAACCTCAACAGGTAAAACATTTTAAATGCTACAAGATGTCAAAGTTCAACCCTCAACTTGAAACATTGTGGGATCCAAGTGGTTGATTAACTAGCACCACATGCCTGCTTTTGACAATCTTTTATTATTTTCACCATATTATTTTAAATTATAAAATTTTCTCAACTAAATAAAGATGAGGAAACCCGCCAAGTGTCTTAATTTATGGCACTTCATTGTGTTAGGAGCAGAAACAAATTGCAAAGCACGGTTTCATATCATTAAAATAAAATTTTATTTTGTCTTATTATGGATTATTCTTTTATGAATTATTGAATTTTTAAATTAACAGTTAATACATATAAAACTAATATTGCTTAAATAAGAAATTACACAGTATATAAACTGCAACATAGATAAAAGATGGGAATGCCCTATTCATTTTTGAAATAATTTAGCAGGGAGAGGCTTTTACAAAATAGCTTCAAAAAGTTCCCAGAATTGGTTTATTACTCAAAAATATGTGTACATTTTGTCAAATCAAGCAACATATCCTTTGGCAACCACACACTTTTGCCAATGTTGGTATCACTGTTTAATCACTGAAGGTGACTAGACAGATTAATGGCTATAACTTAATATCAATTGCAATATNCAGTTGTGACTGAGTTTAAATGTATAACTTTGAAAACCACTGTTCTAAGATGAAAGTTTTATATAGATTCTGTAACCTCAACAGGTAAAACATTTTAAATGCTACAAGATGTCAAAGTTCAACCCTCAACTTGAAACATTGTGGGATCCAAGTGGTTGATTAACTAGCACCACATGCCTGCTTTTGACAATCTTTTATTATTTTCACCATATTATTTTAAATTATAAAATTTTCTCAACTAAATAAAGATGAGGAAACCCGCCAAGTGTCTTAATTTATGGCACTTCATTGTGTTAGGAGCAGAAACAAATTGCAAAGCACGGTTTCATATCATTAAAATAAAATTTTATTTTGTCTTATTATGGATTATTCTTTTATGAATTATTGAATTTTTAAATTAACAGTTAATACATATAAAACTAATATTGCTTAACTGAGAAATTACACAGTATATAAACTGCAACATAGATAAAAGATGGGAATGCCCTATTCATTTTTGAAATAATTTAGCAGGGAGAGGCTTTTACAAAATAGCTTCAAAAAGTTCCCAGAATTGGTTTATTACTCAAAAATATGTGTACAGTACATTTTGTCAAATCAAGCAACATATCCTTTCGCAACCACACACTTTTGCCAATGTTGATATCACTGTTTAATCACTGAAGATTAATGGCTATAACTTAATATCAATTGCAATATTTAAATATTAAAACATTTTGCAATTTTCAAAACAATAAGTGAAAAAATATGAAGAATTTGAGAGAAGAATCTAACAATAATCCTATCAAATATCGATAAGAATTTTTCTAATTTTCACTCTTTCCAATTTCCTCTCAATTACTTGTACTCTCGACGTGAAGGTGGCCGTTTATGGGCTAGTCCAAAAATTATAAATTATTTTAATTTAAACTGTAATGTTTATCATTTTTATTTCAGTGATACATTCATTATTATAACAACAAAAATTATTTCTGATTATGTTCTCTTTCAGTTAATTAAAATATTAATAAACTTATGCATTTTGATAGACAAGAGGATTTGTTAATGAATAGTAAACGAAATGATTGGCTTCAAAAAGATGAAAAAGTTTTATGGTTTTAGTAATTAGTTAATTATAACAAGGAAAATATTTTTTTTTATGTAGTAAAATGTCTTATTTTAAACTTTTGATAAGATTTAATCTAAAAAATATCCTTTTCTAATTAATAAAATGTTAATTTATAATTTTATAAATCAACATTTTATTAAAATTGGTCTGTAAAAATTAAAAATAATAAACCATTATTTATTATTTCCAATCTTTATTATTAAAACTACTTAAATACATCAGTAAAAATTTATTATAATTTTCCTCATTGATAATTTTTGATAGTTTATACACTTGATTTTTTAAAACTGGTAGACAAGTACAGTGCACAGGGTGACAGCTGCTCGGTTTTTCTATCTAGAAATCAAGTACACAAACAAGTACCTGACATTCAGCAGTAATAGCACTACAATTATAAAATAATGTATTTGAGGTAAGTTAACAGTATCAGGTAAAAGTAGAAAGCATCAAATATAATCTGATGAATAATTCTGCTGGGGTTTTATTAGACAACGAATCCTGGCGCTATATCTACTTCTAACAGTTTACAATACTCTACCAGGATTCATTGAATTTGAACTTAGAAGAACCAAGGCATCTGCAACTACATTAAAAACTTGCCTTAAGTCACAGTTTTTGACATGGTTGACAATATCTCAGATCAATATACAGAGGATGTTTTTAGATACAACAGAAATTTGTTTATCCAGACTACATAAAACCGGATCAATTCAGTGAATGAAAATTTAGAACTACTGAAGTAAAATAAATATATACTTTCAGTACTAAATAAATCTAAAACTTAAAATTTGTTGTCAAAATGTGTGTGATATAAAAAAAATCTGAGTAAAATACAATTTCATAACACATAACACAGAGAAATGATTAATAAATGCCAGTATTGCTACTGAATATAGTTTTGTAGAATGGCAAACATTTTTCATTGTAAAATTATTATTAAATTCTATTCATTTAAAAACTCTACTTCTTTTTGAATCTAGATAAACAGGAATTTCAGGTGAACAATTTATTTATTCAAATTGTTCTTATATACTAACTATAATAAATATACTGATGTATAGTTTGCTTATTTATACATATACCTTTTCATGGATAAAAATTTAATTAACAACACACAGTCCCCGGCACTCTAACACTCATTACAAATTAGTTTCATCACTTCATGGAGCTTCCAAAGTATGCTCAAATATTAAAATTCTCTAATAAGATTCAAAGATATAAAAACTTAATGATTTTTAAGCTTCTTAATTATTTTTTAAGAAGTTCAAGGAATTTTTATTCAAGCATGTATGATCCTTACAGGTGTGAAAATGGCAAATCATATCATTTATTATTATTTATAAATCATATTTAAATAAATATATACAGTGCAATCGTAAACTCCCTCCACAATGGGCCACACCTATCCAGTTCGGCCGAACAATGATGTCATAACTTACTTTAATAATAATATTATTAACGATAAACAGATATTAATAAAATTATATTATTCAAAACATTTCTGGAATATTGTTGAAAAAATTATTTAAAAAATTCAATGTATATGTTTATAATAAAAACATTTGCAATTTTATCCAGTACCTGTTATGTATATCAGATAATAAATTTGTGTGTTTCTAGATCTATAATTATAATAAACAGGAAACATTTACAAGTATCAATTTTACAAGTTACTAAAGTGGAAAGATTATATTATATATTTTTTTGGGGAATTGTATCATTAGATTTGGTTTCAGAAATATCAAATTTATTTTAAGTAATTTAAAATGACATGTTTATCCTGGTAACAAACAAGTATTGGTTGTTGGAATACAAAACTGTTCAGTTGAATGGCTTCAAAAATTGTCCTTTGGAATTTTGAGTTCACTGACTCTGATAAAACTATTTAATATGCTTGAAAGTTACTACTTTGGAAAAAAAATGTTGTTTATTTAATTATGTTTAACATTTAAATTAATGTTCCTTTTTAAATGATTTGTAATAGAGAGTTACATCAATACTTAGTTCACTTCAAAGGTCTAGAAAATTTATGAAACCTTTAGAAGTTGTAGGATATTAGATTTTTAATATCCTACTTACACAAAACTAGTTTTAACTCAAAAAACTCAAGAAGATATTGTCTGTCTTATTTTTATTTATTGTTTCATTTATATATATTCTTATTATTGAAAATAATATACTATTTTTGAAATTAGAATATTTTAAATTTCAACAATATTTTGTTTATGAAACTGTGAATATGGTGCTTCTGACAAAAACAAAAAGCTGCAGTTACAGTGTGATCAGTTACATAAACCTCAGCATTGGGAGAAAAATGAAAGGAACTTCCAGCAGTGAAGTGACGATGTCATAGGCAGATTTAGTGGCAAAAAAAAGTTTAATAATAATATTATTATTATTCATTAATTTTAATAATTGGGTTAAAATTTTACTGGAAAGAATATATTAACAGAAATGAATCTTGACATCCATAATTCATCTTTTTCACATGACAGCAGCACAACAGAGTTGATTTTCTTTCATACGTTCACCGCTGCCTGCATAAGTAAAATTGTTAAAAAGGCTAAAACTATAATGTTATTGTCGTAATTTTAAATTACATCAATGTCGGAGAGATAATCTAACAGTTTTACATGTTTAAACGGGAAAAATGTCTGTACAGAAAGATCAACTCTGCTGCATGATCTCACGTTGTTATGATGTGAAAAAGACAAATTGTGAAGCTTCTGTAAGATTTGTATTTATAATATTTTCCCATTTTAATTAATTTTTTTAATATAATCTTAGAAAAGAATAATACCAATTTGTGGCTTTGTTTTTTTTTTTGGAGAATATTTCTGTATAATTAAAATTCTCCTTTACATTCATTTTTTTCAATTTTCTACAAAAATTTCAAGTATAATAATTGTTTTTTTATGACCGGATACAGATATTATTTATCTCTATAAAGTTTAAAATGTGCAATATATTCCAATTTCATACATACATAAAATAAAGACAAATCAACTGATGCAAGTGCAGTCCGAATTTTTATAATTACAGCTGGTTAAATAAACTGACGATAATAGGATTTGTTTTAAAACTGTGACTTGTTTAATATAAATTCTTCTGTTTCTCATAGGGGAAAAATGAAAAGAGAGAGAAATAAAATATAGTTAAGTTCTCTCATAGACTGAACATTTTTCTTTTTAACAGAAAAACATTACTTTTGATCCAGACCAGACATTTATATATATTTAATTGGAGCCATTCAACCCCAAGCTTTCCATATCTGGTCTCGATTTTCATCTATCTAACTCCATTCTGAAGATTAGCAATAGACAGACAAACAGATGGATAAACGACAGTGGAAATGTATAAGTTTGCAATCTGAAAATTGCAGTGAAACAAAATACAGATTAATAAGCATCATCTTTGTCAATTATATTTTTTTAAATACCAAATGAGATATCAGGAAAATGAACTATACATTTTCTAATATAATAGCTTATAAAAGTTAACGAATAAATAAATTTATCCTTTATGAAATTTACTTTGTATTAACTGCATGAATATTTATACAGTATAATTACACACTGTGCATTTTTATTTAACTGATTATGATATTTTTATTTAGCAAAAATAAAAATGATATTTTATTCAAACTAAAAATTAGATAAATGATTTGCATAGATAAAATTATACAAAAAAAAAAAAACCAAAATGCATAAAATCTAATATTCACAGTTGCTACTGATCAATATTCTAAAAGATTACCACCTGCATTTATTGTGACTGACAGAAACATACCAATACCAACCAGTTCACTTATATTATTAGAAAAATATAAAAAGAAAGTATCTAACAATAATACAAAAGGGCAATAATCTACAAAATGTATTCCTGAGCAATATTCTTGACATATCCCTTGCATGAAATTTATTAAAAACTGGTATTAAAACAATTTAATATAATCTGGAAACTCAAAAAATATTTTAGATTTTCCGGTTTTTACTTAAGTTATTGGTAAAAGAAAAATCTAAATATTAAATAACAAATACTTTCCAAGATTATTTTTATTTAATTAATATGAAATCGTCCCTAGTTCAGAAGTGTAGTATACAAGTGGAGAACAATGTTGACACAAGTAAAATTCAACCTTTGAAATTCCAGGAAAAATTTATTATAATAAACACAAAGAAAATTCACACCTTTTTCATACTTTCCGGCAGTAACTGTTTAATAAACGAATGTTTTCAGTTACATTCGAGGGCCTGTGTTGGGTGAAGACAAACAATAGAACTTAGACATTCAAGTTTGTATCATCTTCATCTGAAGCAGACTCCTGAATGTGGCCAAAAACATTCATTTATTAAACAGTTACTGCCAGAAAGTATGAGAAAAGTTACAGAATGGTTATTTAAAATTTTTATCTTCCATTCTTTAACATTATAACTTTATATTTGAATGTTCTATAACTGAAGATCAGTAAATCTGATTAAAAACATTTTTGTTATAATAAATTTCTTGCTGGAATTTCAAAAGATTAAATTTTACTTGCTTCTCTAGTTCAAAATATTCATAATATATTGCTATTGAAAGGATAAGCAGGCTAACTGGACAAAATATTGCTTCTTAAATGTCTTTTAAAATGTTTTTAAAATGACTAATAAATGCATGTTCATCAATAAATTCTTCATAAAACCAATAAAGCATTCTTACTTAATCACAATGGATAACAATTGAAAAAAGATGAAATTTATTATTTCTTAATGAGATTTAGATTTTGAGGTCCTAGCCTACTTTTAATAATAATTAATTTGAAAAGATAGACAGAATTTAGGTTGTGTTGGGTGTAAATTCTAATATTACCAATTCTCATCATAAATGTTTTCCTTTACATTTATCATTTTTGATCCTTACACTAATTTATAAATGTACATATGCATTTATTATTATGAGTAATATAATATTCCATATAAAAATGATTTATTTCTTTTTAATATGTTTTTACAGAGCAAATTCTCAGTTATTATAATATCTGTTTATCATAAACTAAATGGTTTTATCCTCACTCTAGACCTAATACTATTTTTTTAGATTCTTTCTCCTATAAGCAGTAAGAGAGCTTTGTAGTATATCCTCATACCAGGCTTAAAATGGACAAATAACAAAACACATGTCAAATTCAATCTAGATTTAATTCAGGTCCCTGAGTTAAAGGACATGCATTAGCTGCCTCAGTCATTTAGACATTACAAATGTATAGGCAGTGTAATTAATCTACAGTTGGAGATATAAACTCTTACAATGAACATGAACAAACTTTTTAAATCAACTTTAAAAAATATAAAACTATCATATTTAATTGCTTTGTTATTTGTCAAAAATATACAATCTTCTATTCACATTTTATAGATGCTTGAATACACTGCAATTCTAACTGTAAACAAATATGGATTAATGAAATTAATCACTTTAAATATCTTGAAAATTTCCAATAATTTCTAAACTATGACTATATTTATCCATGACTGAGAGCACTAAATAATAAGTATAAAATCAAATATGCAAAATACTATTCATAGAAACTTTGATGCTCTTCAAGTTTATAATATATTGCATCCTAAATAAACTATTTTTACAATTGATGAATTCAATGTATTATTTTGATATCCTTTACACCAATTTATTCTTAAGCATGCTAAATCTCTCTTATTAGTAAGCATTCTTTTATCTGTAGTGAAAAGTAAAACACAGAATAGCTAAAGTAAGGCCTTAAGGAGCATAGAGTGAAGACATAAGAAAAATAATACAGTAGGTAATCGGTTAACAAACATAATCTGTTCCAAGACCATGTTTGCTATCTGAATTGCTTATTAACCAATTATCGATTTACCATAGATTTTTGTAGGAATTTGATTAATTTGTTCCAAAAAATAAATTAAAAATTATATGCTTTCTTATTATGTTTATTTAGTAATAAACTAAAAACAATCTCTTCATTTTTTTCACAAATGACACATCTTTGTTTCTCAGATGTAATTTCATTACTCCTTTATCTGCGCACTGCTCACCTTGGCTATTATCTCTTGCTTAGTTTCTATAGTGAACACAGTTTTTGAAACTCCACTCATTTTAATCCCCACAATATTATCAGTTTTTTAAATAAAAAGTTCAGAAAAGCACTTACAAAAATTCAGAGAACAGAAATTAACTAGTGCAAAAAGGGTTATGTATACAACTGTGAAAGTCTCATTCCATAAACCAAATATAGATACCATTAAAATATAGTTTTACAAATCTGAAACGCAGCGTCACTTCATCTGTTTGTTGTCAGGTGTTTGTTGTTCAAACATAAAAATCTTTTGTGAAAATGTTCATTGTCTGAACTGTTCGTTAATCAATCATCCACTGTATAGAAAAAATTGTTCACAGTAAAGAAAAAAAAAATTAGTTCTTTATTATAATATTAAGTTAGTATCATCAGTATGTTTCATAGCCAATATAGTTCAACAAAGTATTGAAACAAACATTTAGAATAATTCAATAAAAATAATTTTTCTAGTATTGTAATAATTCATTAGAAAAATTAATTTTAATTAAACTTCAAATCATTTTAAACATTACAAAATAATATTTAATATAAAAATATGTTTCCTATGATGACTCATGACTATACAGTGAATTTTAGGCAAATGCCTATTTTTTTCCTTGGCATATACATGGCTAAGATTTTGTATGAACACTTTTCATGAACATTTAGTCCAAAACAATGGTATTTTATAATGCCTTAAAATGCTTATTTTGACGTTGCTGTCTATTTTTGCCTAAAACGCAAAGTTTAGTCTGTTTTCATATTTTTAAAATATTTTTATTAATTTTTCGTTTCATTTTCCACACAGGTTTACTTTAATTCTTAAACTAAACTGCTTAAGTTTCATTTTTTTTCTGAAAATGCAGTCAAACAAATTCATTTTTTTTTATTATTATTGATTACATATATTTAAGTCCATCCACTTAAGTGGATATGAAAAAGTGCTTGGGATATGCATCCACTTAATTTTTTCTGCTTGGGATATGCATCCACTTAAGTGGATGCATATCCCAAGCAGAAAAAATTAGAAAGCATTAATACAGAAATAAATTACACCCCCTGATGCAAGTTTATAGTAATAAAATTAAAACTATATGAAATATTATAAAATAAATGCTTTTATTTAATAAATATAGTGTTAGAGATGCTTTATTTGTCATTTTTAGATGACAGATTTTAGGCAAATGCCTATTTTTCCCTTATCATATACATGGCTAAGACTTTGTACTAACTACTACAGTGAACATTTCTTTGATATCAAAAAGCTTCTGGCCACTTTAGCAGACAATGTAGTTTGTGTAACTAAAGCCAAAAAATTTTGAATGACATTTATATTCAGAACAAGTTGGTGTACATCAAGCATTATTTCACATTCATTATAGATACTATTACTGCTCTTGAAAGTAGTGGAAAACCTATATATGAACAAATCTCCTCAACAGAGCAAACCAGAAACTTTGTGATGCACTAGGCACTGTTGCAAAAAAAAAGTGAAGAAAGAGTTGAAAGCAGTGCTTCAAAAGAGACTAGGATTAAAGTGCTTGTTTATTATTGCTGATATTTTGGCAGGAAAGAAGAGCAAAACTGAAAGTGAATTCCCAGTTCATCTTCTTCCAAGGTTGAAATATTGTCCATTATCTTCAGTAGGTGTGGAACACATCTACTGAAGATAATGGACAATATTTCAACCTATATAAATGTTGTGTGATAACGGATTATATGCTCTTTCTCTGCATATAAATTAATTCTCGGTGACAAACATTGCAACTTTTCTATCGGAAATTTGGAAAAAGTGCTTGTAATATATTATGAAACAGAGAGAATAAAAAATGTAAAGATAATTGTTTGTCTACTTTTGTGTTTGCATCATTCTGAATACGTGTATTTTTGTTTGGAATTACATATGTTAAATAAAAAATTCATTGTCATGATAAGTACGTTAATTGTTCATTATGCAAATTTTGACTGCCTATTTTTTGTTTTTAGAGCCTAAAGATACAATTTAAGAGCTTATTTTAAGCGCCTAAAATGCCACTTTTAAGGGCATATATGTCCGCTGTCTACTCATGACAACACTGACATTAACCAAAACAACATATAATGAAACCAATTTTACCACAGACTAAATAATATAAATAAGATATAATTTGGTTATTATTATTATTGGTTCAAGTTTGCAACCTCTAGCATTAATTTCCCACCTCGTAAAATCAATTTTACTGTTTATAAAGAAAATTCAACATTCATAATTGTAAATGTTTACAAATTTCATCAACAGCATTGTAATAAAATGATGTTAAGTGAGGACTTGCTGTACTGTTTTTATTTTAGAGTTACTTATTGAATATTACGACTTGTAAATAAAATTTAGTTTTAATTTACAACTATAATTATTAATGCAAATGTAAACATATGATTACAATTAAAATTTCTTTAATCTTNGCAACTTTTCTATCGGAAATTTGGAAAAAGTGCTTGTAATATATTATGAAACAGAGAGAATAAAAAATGTAAAGATAATTGTTTGTCTACTTTTGTGTTTGCATCATTCTGAATACGTGTATTTTTGTTTGGAATTACATATGTTAAATAAAAAATTCATCATCATGATAAGTACGTTAATTGTTCATTATGCAAATTTTGACTGCCTATTTTTTGTTTATAAACCCTAAAGATACAATTTAAGAGCTTATTTTAAGCGTCTAAAATGCCACTTTTAAGAGCCTATATGTCCGCTGTCTACTCATGACAACACTGACATTAACCAAAACAACATATAATGAAATCAATTTTACCACAGACTGAATAATATAAATAAGATATAATTTGGTTATTATTATTATTATTGGTTCACGTTTGCAACCTCTAGCATTAATTTCCCACCTCGTAAAATCAATTTTACTGTTTATAAAGAAAATTCAACATCCATAATTGTAAATGTTTACAAATTTCATCAACAGCATTGTAATAAAATGATGTACTGTTTTTATGTTAGAGTTACTTATTGAACATTACGACTTGTAAATAAAATTTAGTTTTAATTTACAACTATAATTATTAATGCAAATGTAAACATATGATTACAATTAAAATTTCTTTAATCTTTTTTAAAAGTCATATTTTTCTGAGAAATCATTAGAGTAAATTCTTCTTTAAGAATTCTAGAGCCTCTTTTCAAGTACTGCTTATCACCTGATCAAGATTTGTGAAATAAACTATAGTACATTTTCAGACATGGAAATGTAGTAATGTTTTAGTTGATAAAGTACTGTACATTTTATCTCATATAATACTTCAGTAGAGTACAGGGAATACTATAGTAGAGTCCCATTCGACTTTGATTAGATGGGACTCTACTGTACTTATTTTTATAAAATATATGCATACACAATTAAAAATGTTCAAAGAAATTTAAAAAGACAGAAGTTATCATCAATTAAAAACAACAACATTTTAAACTTTTTTAAATAGTAGTTTTTGAACATTTTCAATCATAAATGTTGTGTGCCAAACTGTATTCTATACGCATTTATATTTTAATAATTTAATTAAAAATTACTTTTTATACTAAAATTCATATAACTTCAGAAAAATAAAAATATTAGCTTAAACATTTATAAGAAAATTATAAGAAAATTTTAACTTTATCAACATATTAATTTTGAAGTANTGTAATCTATACGCATTTATATTTTAATAATTTAATTAAAAATTACTTTTTATACTAAAATTCATATAACTTCAGAAAAATAAAAATATTAGCCTAAACATTTATAAGAAAATTATAAGAAAATTTTAACTTTATCAACATATTAATTTTGAAGTAGACAAATAAATCTCAGATTTACAATTTTTAAGAGATAAATGTAATAGAAATTTATAAAATTTTCCTTAATCATAAATTATTTACATTTTCAAAAGTTCAGTTAAACGTCCTTGAACTTCGGCATCGTATTTCTGAGCAGTTGGCGTCAGCAGAAATCCTTCTTCCTTCTCTCCTTTCTCAAAGGCACCCAAAATTAAGCCTCGTTTCTGCAAATAATTAAATTTATAAACAAAAATAAAAATATATATCACTTAAAATATTATAATAATTATCTGAGATAAAACTATTAAATGAGATTATTTGAAATTTATTCCAAATAAATCATTTTCTCGTATTATCAAGTTCCCAAGAACATATTTTAAACATTATATGATGAGTATTGTTTTGAAGTACTTTTATATAATAAATTCTAATTTTGTTTAATTTTATAGTTGAGACACTTGCTGACAATTCATCTATTTAAATTTTTTAAGTTATTATAGTAAAAGCTATCAGTTTGCAGTCAGAATGGCTTTATTTTGTCTTTGATGTTAAACAACAGAAATATTTTCAGCCATTTCTACAGTTTTACTTATGTTAACTTGAAAGTCAATACGTTATTTACAAAATAATAATAATAAAATTCATCTATTTGTGTTAGATAAATCATACCAATAAATAATTCATGTTAAATCTATTTTAAAATCCTTAGAAAAGTTTCATTCGATTAATAAAATCAATAATAAAAAGAAATATGCTACAATATTTTTCAGCAAATCAACATACAATCAATTGTGAGTCACCAGTAGCACATGTCACCTGTAAGTAAACTACAGTATGACCATTAGTGAGTCATGAAGAGGGGAAGATTTTAAAACACAGTTTTATATTATTGTTGCAAAATAGTAATAGATAAATATTTTTTAAATCTGTACCATATGAAACCTGTAATAGAAACATTTTTCAAAATTTCTACTTAAAAAAATAATAATAAATCAATGACTAATTTAAAAAAATATTCTGAACTGACGTATATATTAGGTTTTAATACTTATTTTTAATTTATTTGTGGTAAAAAAATAGACAAAAATGTATATTAATTTTAGATTTTTATACTGATTTATAGGTTAATATCATTTCTGAATACAAAAATTTATAAACATAAATTTGTCTTTTGTAATTAATAACTAAATAATATTTTCTTATGAAAAAGCTATATTAAATCTTGTCAAAAAATAAGACGGAAATACATAAAAAAGTTTAAAAAGATTATAGTCATACACTTAAATTTGATTAATCTTTTAATTTTATTACGTGATAATGTAAAATGTGATAAAATTAAGTATATAGGATAAAAGTCAAGTTATTTTAAAATTTCTACAGACTATAATCAATTTAAATTATCATTTTAGATAATTTTAAGTTTAATAAAAAGAACACTTTATAAAATTGTCATGTGATTTTTTCCAAATATATAAATGCAAGACCTCAAGCGTTTAAATTCTTTATACTTTAAAAGATAGGTCTTAAAAAAAATTAAGTCGAAAATCCATATTCATAATACACAATACTCAAAATTATAAATTAAGTATTTGCATGTTAAATATGTAAAGACTTAAATTTTAAAGTGAAACAAATGTTAATTGCTCAACATCTGCATAAATCAAGGAATATGATTGTTAGATTAAACTAACAATATCAGAGAGTAATTTACTTAGAATATCATCAAACTATTTTTACAATTATTATATTAAATTTAAAATTATCCCATTTTTTTTATCTTTACACACCTTAGTTACTACAGTATACATTATACATTCAATAGAAAAATAACATAAGATCCAATAAGACAATCAAACTAATAATTTATTAAAAGTTAAAACCGAACAAACTACCAGATTATCAGGCTATATTAAGGATAATTTCAATAATTAATTATAAAATAATTTGACTAGAGTAGGAGGTAATCCCGTAGTTTGATTGGCTTTAACTGAAAAATCGGATTATGTATTGAATGTTTATAAATTTAAAAGTTAAAACTGCAGAAGATAAATTGGATGTTTAGACAATTTATTAATCTTTTAATCTAAATGTAGATGATTGACAAGTTTTGTAAATTTAAACAATTGTTCTATTTTTGTTTTTTGCCTTTTACTTCAAACCTAAAGATGAATAACAAATATGGCTAAACATGTTTGCTATTTAATTAGAATTGATTGATAGATAGCTGGAAAGTTTATTCGAAAAATTAAACTTTTACTATCATAAATTAAAGTATCAATTTTATATTTAAGAAATCATCTGTTGACAATCCAATATAAAAATGTTTGTTTCTTTTTTTTTTGTTTTAATTTTTAACTGAAAGTCAATAATTGCATTTAATATCATGTTACAGTTTCAAAACTGTCATTTTGACAAGATTTATTTGATGTATCTGATGACAATTTATATTTTTTATTTTGAAACTTTTGTTATATCATAAATAGGTAATAGTTTTTAGTAANGTTATAGTCGATTCCATTATTGATCAGACGTACTCATAATAGGTGTAATTTCGGCCGCTGGTATAACTTATAATGTGCAATGTGAAAATCTGAAATTACTATTAAATTTCTAATATTATCGTGTATAACTTTCTTAATTATTCTTTCTTTAAATTTCTAAGCTTGTCGTTAACGTCCGGTCAACAAGGAATTTCCGTTAGACAAAGATATATTTTATCTCATGAAAATGAGTGGAATAAAAATTATCTACATTTCTCGGAAATGAAATATTGTAATCTTTCATTTTCGAGAAGTAAAGTTTGAATTTGTTAACTGGATGAGAAAATAATTTATTCTCATCGGATCTCCAAAATAAGTGCAGGGCCGTGGAGAGTTTTTTATGGGGCCCGGGGTAGAGCCGGTTCCCTTTTGCTATACTTTTTAAATAGCTGAAATATGAAGAATGCTTCTTTATCAATAGAAAGTAGTTTTAAAGATTTTATTTTTCGTAATTCGTAATTTTCGTAAAAGTAGCATTAATTTATACGGATAGGAACTAGAATCCCTAAGTTTTTTCTGGACCCGGGGAAAAGTCCCCATCTTTCCCCATCTCGACGCCTGTGATCTGACTTCGGATAGTTAAACGGCTAAAGTACCGCCGTAATACAACTGGATCGAATTTTCAAGGATTTCTCATAGTACTGAGTAGTCGAATTTGTCAAGTTTTATCTCTCCCCGCCAGACCAGAAAATACCCGAATTCATTACGGGATTGTTTAAAAGCCCTTTTAGTTCCCTGAAAGCGGAAAGAAAATAAAAAAAAAAGTTACTTTAATTTAGTATATTGAAGGTTTATCTCTTTATTATTATTTTATTAACTAAAACTATACCTATAAAAATAAAATAAAAATCTGAAAGTTTGAAAATATTAAATATTTAAAAATTTTTCTTGGTTGGCAACGTTTGTATCAATTTTTAAATACGCATGTGCACATGTATTATAATAATCAGTTTCAGTTTGCCAAGTTCCACCTGCAACCTTTCTTGACAATCATAAATTATTTACATTTTCAAAAGTTCAGTTAAACGTCCTTGAACTTCGGCATCGTATTTCTGAGCAGTTGGCGTCAGCAGAAATCCTTCTTCCTTCTCTCCTTTCTCAAAGGCACCCAAAATTAAGCCTCGTTTCTGCAAATAATTAAATTTATAAACAAAAATAAAAATATATATCACTTAAAATATTATAATAATTATCTGAGATAAAACTATTAAATGAGATTATTTGAAATTTATTCCAAATAAATCATTTTCTCGTATTATCAAGTTCCCAAGAACATATTTTAAACATTATATGATGGGTATTGTTTCGAAGTACTTTTATATAATAAATTCTAATGAGACACTTGCTGACAATTCATCTATTTAAATTTTTTAAGTTATTATAGTAAAAGCTATCAGTTTGCAGTCAGAATGGCTTTATTTTGTCTTTGATGTTAAACAACAGAAATATTTTCAGCCATTTCTACAGTTTTACTTATGTTAACTTGAAAGTCAATACGTTATTTACAAAATAATAATAATAAAATTCATCTATTTGTGTTAGATAAATCATACCAATAAATAATTCATGTTAAATCTATTTTAAAATCCTTAGAAAAGTTTCATTCGATTAATAAAATCAATAATAAAAAGAAATATGCTACAATATTTTTCAGCAAATCAACATACAATCAATTGTGAGTCACCAGTAGCACATGTCACCTGTAAGTAAACTACAGTATGACCATTAGTGAGTCATGAAGAGGGGAAGATTTTAAAACACTGTTTTATATTATTGTTGCAAAATAGTAATAGATAAATATTTTTTAAATCTGTACCATATGAAACCTGTAATAGAAACATTTTTCAAAATTTCTACTTAAAAAAATAATAATAAATCAATGACTAATTTAAAAAAATATTCTGAACTGACGTATATATTAGGTTTTAATACTTATTTTTAATTTATTTGTGGTAAAAAAATAGACAAAAATGTATATTAATTTTAGATTTTTATACTGATTTATAGGTTAATATCATTTCTGAATACAAAAATTTATAAACATAAATTTGTCTTTTGTAATTAATAACTAAATAATATTTTCTTATGAAAAAGCTATATTAAATCTTGTCAAAAAATAAGACGGAAATACATAAAAAAGTTTAAAAAGATTATAGTCATACACTTAAATTTGATTAATCTTTTAATTTTATTACGTGATAATGTAAAATGTGATAAAATTAAGTATATAGGATAAAAGTCAAGTTATTTTAAAATTTCTACAGACTATAATCAATTTAAATTATCATTTTAGATAATTTTAAGTTTAATAAAAAGAACACTTTATAAAATTGTCATGTGATTTTTTCCAAATATATAAATGCAAGACCTCAAGCGTTTAAATTCTTTATACTTTAAAAGATAGGTCTTAAAAAAAATTAAGTCGAAAATCCATATTCATAATACACAATACTCAAAATTATAAATTAAGTATTTGCATGTTAAATATGTAAACACTTAAATTTTAAAGTGAAACAAATGTTAATTGCTCAACATCTGCATAAATCAAGGAATATGATTGTTAGATTAAACTAACAATATCAGAGAGTAAGTTACTTAGAATATCATCAAACTATTTTTACAATTATTATATTAAATTTGAAATTATTCCATTTTTTACACATCTTAGTTACTACAGTATACATTATACATTCAATAGAAAAATAACATAAGATCCAATAAGACAATCAAACTAATAATTTATTAAAAGTTAAAACCGAACAAACTACCAGATTATCAGGCTATATTAAGGATAATTTCAATAATTAATTATAAAATAATTTGACTAGAGTAGGCGGTAATCCCGTAGTTTGATTGGCTTTAACTGAAAAATCGGATTATGTATTGAATGTTTATAAATTTAAAAGTTAAAACTGCAGAAGATAAATTGGATGTTTAGACAATTTATTAATCTTTTAATCTAAATGTAGATGATTGACAAGTTTTGTAAATTTAAACAATTGTTCTATTTTTGTTTTTTGCCTTTTACTTCAAACCTAAAGATGAATAACAAATATGGCTAAACATGTTTGCTATTTAATTAGAATTGATTGATAGATAGCTGGAAAGTTTATTCGAAAAATTAAACTTTTACTATCATAAATTAAAGTATCAATTTTATATTTAAGAAATCATCTGTTGACAATCCAATATAAAAATGTTTGTTTCTTTTTTTTTTGTTTTAATTTTTAACTGAAAGTCAATAATTGCATTTAATATCATGTTACAGTTTCAAAACTGTCATTTTGACAAGATTTATTTGATGTATCTGATGACAATTTATATTTTTTATTTTGAAATTTTTGTTATATTATAAATAGGTAATAGTTTTTAGTAACGTAATGCTGATTAAATGTATTTTTCAATAAACTTATACTGTTACAATATTGTTCCTATTGGACAAACAGATTAATAATATTTTTACAATAAAATATGTTAGAATTTGGGACAATATTGAATGATTCTTTAATTTTCATAAATTTTGTTTTAAGACTACACACAGTAGTCTTAAAACATATGTTACTTATATGTCATACTGTATTTATATAGTCTTAAAATATATAATCAATTATACAATAGTTTAAAAATATATTAGTTTCATTTCCTGAAATAAAATCCACATTACTGTGGATAAATTTTAAAACATTGCTTAAAATTGGAAAATTAACCATATAATATAATGAGAACAATGTTAGCTTTCAAAAGATATATAAAACATTAAATAGAGAACAGTTCTAGAAAAGATATTAGCAGATATTGTAAAGGAATAACATATACATCAGATATATCATGCTTTAAATCAGTGTTTTTCAATCTTTTTCTAATAGTGACATTAATTTTTTCTTGCAGTACTTTCTTCATCAATGAAGAGTTGCTATATGCTTTTTGTACCTTTAGTAATACACAAATGAAGTATTATGATGCTACTCATCATTATATTTCACCCCTGTAGTGTCATTGAGGCACCCATGTGCTGTATTACTCTGGTGAAAACCACTGCACTGAAAATTTACTGGGAGAAAGCAAAACTTATAAAACGTGGGGAGATTTACGACTTGGTCAAAAAGAGAAAAGGCATCAACTAGAGATGTTGGGGAAACTTTCCAATGGAAATCTATGAAGTGGCATAAGTGGGAAGCATAAATTATGATATAGACTCTTTAGAATGTACACAATATGAAAGTTTAAATTTTAGAAAGGTAATGGATTTTTCTACACAAAATGATGTTTGAACTTTTGTAAAATTTTGATATATAGTTATAAATTTCAAAGATTGGAACATTTAGTCAGTTAGTGTTTGAATATTGTAGGATTTGTTCAGAAACGACCTGAAGATGAATGTTGGAACCATCCAAAAAAAATTCATCAGTATTTTAATAGTAAAATTGCTGTTATATAAGGTATATAAATATTTTATAATTGTAACAAGTTGTATTTGAAATAAATTATATGTTAAAAATTATCCCTTCTGGATGAGCTATAGTGATGCTATTTCCAAAATAAAAACTTTAAAAAATCCACTGATGTCACCTCCATTACATTAATATGTAACTTATGTAAAACCACGATAAAAATATTTATAAAATTAAGATTAACTTAACAAATGTGAATAAATATGTTTTTGTATAATTTAGTANTTAATATTTGTATATATAGATTTGTACAAAAATGTTTTATTATTATAAAGTTTTTTTTATGTTAAACTATTTGGAAAGATTAAAATATGCTTAAAATAAATGCAATTTTTGGAGTCATCTAAACCAAATAGAAAGGAAGTGAAACTACATAGTTTAGTATGATTATTATTCTAATCCCAACAGTTAAAGAACTGGTATGACTTTTTTTTGTTGTGTATTGTCTGGGCATTGCCCTCTTCCGGATTTCAACGTGTGATGAAATAGATCTAATCAATTAATAAAATTAAAATATAAATTTCTTATTTATTATAATGAAATTTAAATTAGGAATTTAATCAGTCATAGAATAAAAAAATGAATTATTGTTAATAAGACATACCCAAAATATAATCTCTAGTATATAAAGCATATATCCACTGGGAAAATTTGAAATCCAAAATAGATGCATTTTGATCCTGGATGGACAATTATCTGGGTGAAAAAATTTGTCAATAAAAATATTTTTATATATGCTCCTAGAAAAATTTTGCTATGATGTCAATTATAATTATTAACATTGTGTGATTAAAAAGTATCTGTTAAGGGACTCTATAGAATGGGCAAAAACTTCTATTTATTAACAATAATTCATTTTTATTCTATGACTGATTAAATTCCTAATTTAAATTTCATTATAATAAATAAGAAATTTATATTTTAATTTTATTAATTGATTAGATCTATTTCATCACACGTTGAAATCCGGAAGAGGGCAATGCCCAGACAATACACAACAAAAAAAAGTCATACCAGTTCTTTAACTGTTGGGATTAGAATAATAATCATACTAAACTATGTAGTTTCACTTCCTTTCTATTTGGTTTAGATGACTCCAAAAATTGCATTTATTTTAAGCATATTTTAATGTTTCCAAATAGTTTAACATAAAAAAAACTTTATAATAATAAAACATTTTTGTACAAATCTATATATACAAATATTAAAAAAACTTTTAAACATTTATTTCTACAGAATACAATAATTGGGTTATATACTAATATAATATGATAAACAAGCAATATCAGTACTGTAAATTTATGTCAACTCAAAAAATCTATTTTACTTTCGGTTTGATAAATTCATTTATCAAATTCATATTGAATATTGAAAAATGAATATTGAAAATTGAAAATGATTATATTACATCATAAATTCATTTATCAAATCGAAAGTAAAGTAATTTTTCTGAGATCATTTATACAGGCAATTAAGTACTACATGTACAGTACATCACACTACATTGGTGTATATACTTTCATTTCCTTGAAACAAATACTTTTATTTTACACAGGACTGTAAAATAAAAACTAAATATTAAAATAGTGATAATATAAGCAAGATGTGAACTCTGAATAAGAAGTTTCCCACCAAAGCAATAAAGTCAAAGAAACCATACCCATACACACAAGATATTGCCCCCAAAAATCAGTTTTTACCACATTTACTACATCCACCCTCCGCATCAGTCAAGGCTCGGCGTGCCACTCAATTCCTGCATATCACATTGCCTAAACAGCTAAATGTGACAATCTTAGCGAAGCAACCACGTGCGACCCAGAAGTAGGCCGATTTCGGGGACTGTATCAGGCCGAGGGTCACACGTAGAGGTATAGCTCTCGACTTTTTTGCTCCTACGGGTAGGGTCTACAGCTCCGTTAAGGGTTCCAACCATCTCGTTCAAAAGTGTAATTATAATTTCATCTTAATTTGTCTACAAGCTTATAAAAAATTGATAGAAATTACTTTTCGGTACTTTACACATATACAAATATATATACAAGTGGCTTATAAGTAACTTCTTCCAAAATCTTATAAGCTAGAAACTACTGATAAGAGTTTCTTTCATGATTGATAACATTACACGCAACAAGCTTAAGCTTATGATCTTTTTCCATATTGTGGTAATATTCTTCTATAATCAATCAATCAATCACCTCCAAAACTAAATAAACGAAACATATATCATCTTTACATATAATTAATAAATTGATATTAAATATTATCAAGTTTTCATAATATAATTGTACTCATTCGCGAATACCTCATTTACTAAAGTACTCATCCAACGTCTTCGATGTTGAGTGAATTTGATTATTCTATTGACTTTTAAAAAAATTCTGATTGAACTTACAACCATTTTAATTCTTCTTCAATCCTCCTTCCTCGAGGTGCTTCTCGTCAATCGACACAAACGACCTCTACTTAACTTTTATATGAATTTATGACGTAAGCGTTTTAAAAAATTATTATATTTTTACTTTTTTTTTTTAATTTTATTTTTAAAAGATTTAATAAGAAAAATCAAAACAACGAAATTTAAATTTTTTAAAAATCCTATATTATTAATTAATATTTTATTATAAGTAATGTAGAGAGCTGTATAAAACGTATGAACATTTCTGAATTATTTTAAAAAATTATAAATGTAATTATAAATATAAAAATTCTGTCTATTATGATGTTTTCTTATATACTAGTATGTTTTTTTTATTTACAACAGTATATAATGGCGAAGAATTTTTATTGTTTTGATGGTCTATGGCAACGCAACGAACGCGCGAACAATCCGACAAGGAAAGGACGACTTTCGGGAGGATTTTCTACAAGAAAACTGGCAAGTTTCCCGTAGAAAATCATCTATTTAGTTTATTAGACACGTAAATAAAACTCAAAAAATTATACTAGTCCAGTACGTTGAGTCAGTCGCGAACCCACTGCTCAGTGGTTTTATCCACGCGTTACCTATCGGACCATTTTTATAAACGTTTTGATGAATAGCGTCATTGATTTTCAACCAATGGCAAGAATGAGTTAAAATTTACATAAGATTTTAATTTTTTCACAAAAATATATTTGAGGAAACAGTTTTCATTTCTCTCGCCCATCATTCATTGTAAGCTCTTATCCGCCTCAATATGTAAAACATGTAAGATAAAATTTCCTTCGGCAATGGGACAATCGTAAACGTATACGAGTATGTAAATCAAACAAGCAATATCAGTACTGTAAATTTATGTCAACTCAAAAAGTTTATTTTACTTTCGGTTTGATAAATGAATTTATGATGTAATATATTCATAAATTCATTTATCAAATCGAAAGCAGAGTCGGTAGTTAATCTACCGACTCTGTCGAAAGTAACTTTTCCGAGATCATTTATACAGTATAGGCAATTAAGTACTACATATACATCACACTACATTGGTGTATATACTTTCATTTCCTTGAAACGAATACTTTTATTTTACACAGGACTGTAAAATAAAAACTAAATATTAAAATAGTGATGATATAAGCAAGATGTGAACTCTGAATAAGAAGTTTCCCCCCAAAGCAAAAAAGTCAAAGAAATCATACCCATACATACAAGATATTGCCCCCAAAAATCAGTTTTTACCACATTTACTATCTCCACCCTTCGAATCAGTCGAGGCTCGGCGTCGAAGGAAATTAACTATTCTTCTTGTAGCCGGAGCGAGAAAAATTTGGATCAATTTATTACATTATTCATCAAATCGTTATTTTTTGCATTTTATTGTATTTAATTGTTTTTCTTGAAATAATTTTAAAACAAATTTTCATAATTAACTAATAAAAGTGGCTATTAAGATGTAGTGTGTTTCTTTATGTAATCGAAAGTTTTTCCAAGATAAATTCGTTATACCCATATTTTGATTTTCATCATCAATTTTAGTACGACTTTTTATACAGAGATTTTAAATAAAAATATTCGGATACCAGTGGTATCTTAAGTTATTCATTCGTTATAGTCGATTCCATTATTGATCAGACGTACTCATAATAGGTGTAATTTCGGCCGCTGGTATAACTTATAATGTGCAATGTGAAAATCTGAAATTACTATTAAATTTCTAATATTATCGTGTATAACTTTCTTAATTATTCTTTCTTTAAATTTCTAAGCTTGTCGTTAACGTCCGGTCAACAAGGAATTTCCGTTAGACAAAGATATATTTTATCTCATGAAAATGAGTGGAATAAAAATTATCTACATTTCTCGGAAATGAAATATTGTAATCTTTCATTTTCGAGAAGTAAAGTTTGAATTTGTTAACTGGATGAGAAAATAATTTATTCTCATCGGATCTCCAAAATAAGTGCAGGGCCGTGGAGAGTTTTTTATGGGGCCCGGGGTAGAGCCGGTTCCCTTTTGCTATACTTTTTAAATAGCTGAAATATGAAGAATGCTTCTTTATCAATAGAAAGTAGTTTTAAAGATTTTATTTTTCGTAATTCGTAATTTTCGTAAAAGTAGCATTAATTTATACGGATAGGAACTAGAATCCCTAAGTTTTTTCTGGACCCGGGGAAAAGTCCCCATCTTTCCCCATCTCGACGCCTGTGATCTGACTTCGGATAGTTAAACGGCTAAAGTACCGCCGTAATACAACTGGATCGAATTTTCAAGGATTTCTCATAGTACTGAGTAGTCGAATTTGTCAAGTTTTATCTCTCCCCGCCAGACCAGAAAATACCCGAATTCATTACGGGATTGTTTAAAAGCCCTTTTAGTTCCCTGAAAGCGGAAAGAAAATAAAAAAAAAAGTTACTTTAATTTAGTATATTGAAGGTTTATCTCTTTATTATTATTTTATTAACTAAAACTATACCTATAAAAATAAAATAAAAATCTGAAAGTTTGAAAATATTAAATATTTAAAAATTTTTCTTGGTTGGCAACGTTTGTATCAATTTTAAATACGCATGTGCACATGTATTATAATAATCAGTTTCAGTTTGCCAAGTTCCACCTGCAACCTTTCTTGACTCATTCATTCATGGAGGAAATGTAATGAATAATATTTGGATAAATATATATACTTTTTTTTAATTAATAAAGTGTTATTTATGTTCATATGTAAATGTATATTTAAGATTGCACGAAGATATGATAGATATTATTCGGTAATTGCAGCTTTTCATAAATATTCATTTAGTGTCAAGGAGAGAACAATAATAATGATGATGTCAATAAGTAATTACCGCAATTGTTGAATATAAAATTATTCAATTTAAAAGTATATAGTTGTGCAAATATTTTAAATTAAATATTCGTAGTTATTAAAAATATTCGTAGTTATTAAAATAAATATAGCAATTATATGATATTTTTAATCATACACAATTTAAAATTATTCTAAAAGTAATAAATATTGAAGTTATGGAGTTATATAATTGAAAACCACAAACCCATACTCATTAAGCTTTACAAAGAAAAATCATCATTTAATTAATGTTTTGTGTGCACAATAATTGAAATTAACATATCCACTCAAATATTAAAGGGAATCATTAAATATTTGTTTTATTTCTGCAATCCTTATTTAAAGGTTCGGTAATGAAAATTCAGTTTATTATGATGAGCCAATAAGATGAAAGTGTTACAAAATGTTTTATCAGGCATTAGAAACATCTTATGACTTTAGAGTTAAAGCTGCTTTACCTTATCAGTTCTTTTATAGAAATGTGGCTGCGATAAAAGCAATTTTTATCGTGTAACGTAGTACAGTAAGTTATCTGGAGTTTCAAGTTTCAAATTAATGAACAATTGTATTTTTAGATTATTATAACTCTATATTAATGTAATATAATTTTCAGTTTTGACTTACCTATATGAAATTTATTTTTAAAAGTTTTATTTTTGTTACTCACTGAGAGGAATAATTTCAAATGATTCCAAAATCATGATTTTTTAGTATCTGTTTAATACATTTTGAAGTAACCTTTGCATAAGTTATATAGTGTTAAAAGTTAAAGTTAATTTTATTAATTTGTCTTTAATGAAATGGATAAAGATATTAATTAAATTATGATATTTTAATACTTTTTATAGGCCTATTCATTTTTGAATATATTAAGAATTGATAATTTAAAATTTAATAAACTTGTGGTTTAATTGTAAAGTGTATATATTATTATTAACACAGTTCAGTTTAATTAGGTACGTCGTCAACTTCTTTAAAATTCAAATATCTTAGTTGTAGTTTGTTTATTGAGGAATATTTGTATCCAAGTTGGCTTCTATATTTTACAGTTTAGTAGACAATTAAAATATTGCTTCACATTGTTCCTTATCTTTATTTTTGTGTCCTTTTTCTATATTAGATTCATTAACAATTTAAACATTCTTTTTCACAAATTTTCTTCTTAAAATAAGTTAATAAAATATTGATTTCAATGCAAAGTATATGCCATTAAATTTAATTTAGCATTTCACTTTATTTGGAATAATATGTAAGATTGTAATTAAATTATTTAATGCTACTTAACTATATCTTTTGCATTGAGTGTTAATTCTCTTAAAACTATATTTTGTAATAGAAATTTAATATTACAAAATAATAATGAAGCTACTTAAATAAAAGTTGTATTTATATCCCTCAAAAGTTACTTGATAAACAAATACAAAGCTTATGTTTTACTGATGTGAATGAATAAGTATCTAAAAAAAGATTATTCTAGTTTAATCATCTTTTAATGTACCTGATAATATTAACAATAAAAATAGCTTGAAAATGTTTTCATAAAACTGTAAGAAATGTTACTGTACAATACGGAATTTTTTATAGCTGTTTTGGTTTAATTAGTTTGAAGTGAGACTTAGCTTAGAGGAAAAGAAAGCAGTTGATACAGTACAATATGCTTTACTTTCAAACTTGTAAAAATCAAAACTCTATTAACACACTTCAGAATCTTTTTAAAAATTTCCTACAGAACTTTTTATAAATACTTTAGAATTTCACACTTAATGTCTAATTTATTTTCTGAAATGTACTTGTATTTGTTTGAAAATAAGCTTTCAGTTGATCCTAAAATATAAAGTATGCTAGATCTTTACAGTACAGCTTTATTATGACTGATAAAAAGTTTTCTATCATGATTTATGAAATGCTGTATAAGTGCCATGTATTTCCTTAGTTATCTCATAATTTAAATTGTATTTTCAGGAATGAAATCTTAGTTTGATACTTAATCTTTGGGAAATCAGACTTTCAAGTAGCATAACTTGCATATTAACAGTTTTCTAGGAACCAATTAGGTTTGAAAGTGGAAGTTAATTATGATTAAACCCAAAAACTTTTACAAAGATGTAATATTTTCAAGGCAACAATTAAAATTTTATTGCAATAACTAATGATTTAAAAAAATTTTTTTAAGTAATAAAAGATGATTAATTACCCACCTGGAATTATATGTAAATGAATTACAAATGTTTTTATCATGCTAAATCAAAAAGAGAAAATTCAACTATGGAATTTGATAAGTTATGCATTATTATACAAGTTAGGTTGCTGCTGTGTTTTAATTTCATATCTGAATGGTTTTAAGTTGAAAATTATGATATTAGTCTACTATTTGTGGTACAGTACATGCTATTCACTCTTATGGTGATAAATTTTCTAACAATAAAATTTAACATCATTAGAGTGAATTTGTGTCTTATTGATCTCAAATGATTTTTATAGTAGCTAATAATTTGTTTTTTATTTTAGGAATATTAACTGAAGAGAAATTTTATTAATGATTGACACTTAAGTCATGGATAAAAGTTAAACAACAATAAATTACAAGAAATCAAAGTATTAAAAGAATGACTTTAAAATGTTTCTAAATGAAAGAAATTTAATGTAAGTCAATTTTTTTCTGTTTTCTTAATGTTTTTTATAATAATGTAAAATAATTAGAGTGTGAAAATTGTAAGTACTGTGTTTAAATGCATGAAAGATATTCAAATTTATTTTTTTTTACAATAAAGATTGTATTTATTAAACACTAAAATAGTGTTCCATCTAACTAACACTAAAATAGTGTGGTTGAGATTACAGGATGATCTGAAATATATACTATAACCACTTACAATTCAAACCTTGTGGATAATTATTGCATTTAGAAATAAGTTTTATTCATAACACTTTTTTTTACAATATTTATTTTGGCCAAATAACTAATTTACAACTGAAGAGGACCAAGCTAGTTATTTGGCCAAAGTGCATATTGTAAAAAAGAAATGTTATTGAATAAAACATATTTCTAAATGCAATAATTATCCACAAAGTTTCAATTGTAAGTGGTTATAGTATAAATTTCAGATCATTATTTAATCTAAGCACACTATTTTAGTGTATATATAAACATTTTTAATTAATAATTTTTAATAAATAATTATTATTATTTAAAAAAAAATAGGAAATACTTAAAAACCATCCCTCTTTGTTTCAAAATAATATTTATTGGTAACTATCACTCATTAGGAAATATAAGTTTAAAAAAATTAATTATATATGTATTATACACAAGGGTCCTCAATATATTTTGTAGCTATGTTTAAAACAACAATGACTTAAATGAAGTGAGGTATGTCAGGCATTAATTTCCCATTGAACCAATGCTTTATTGGAAAATACATTCCAGACGAACTAACTTAAAAAGTTCAATTTCTTTAAATTATAATTGTAAGTAATAAGCTGTTATACGGTTTATTACTTACAAATATAATTTAAGGAAGTTACTTTTAGTCCATTTAATCATTACTAATTTTATTCAATGTTAAATATAAAAAGCTGATGTTTATATGAAAACATATAGGAATACAAATAGGAAATACTTAAAAACTTCAAATGTGATGAAACATAGTCCTTCAAAAATTGTGTTTTGCTCATTATATCTTTATAATATGTCCTTTTACTTCTCAAGAACGAAATAAAGTCATACAATGGAGTTAACCTTTATTTTAAAACACAAATCAACAGCTTTCCTATCCAGCAGAACTAGATTTATTTTTGGCCCCTCCTTTATAGGACTTCAGGCGACAACAACATAGAAGAGAATGTCCATTTCAATACAAAAACAAAAATGGAACATTCTCAAATAGAACATGTTTATTTAAGTTGGAGAATGTCCATTTCAATGTATATTTGGAAAAGGAACTTCAAAAAACATGTTTAATTCAAATAAAATGTACCAAAGAAAGGAAATTATAAAGGAATAAATATACAAAGTAAAAGAAATAAAATTTGAAGACTAAAATAACATATACAGGTATCCCTCATACAATACAGTTTTAAAATTGGGGATATTCTTCATATAACACGATTTTAGGTTTTGCTCTAACATGCTTTTGGAAATCCTCCATACAAAATTTCTCAATTTTCAAGTGTAAACCTTGTTGTTCTATATTTTTTTCTTAATTCAAGTAAGCACATGTGTTGTCTCAAATTTGCCCACAGATTTTAGAATATTGAAATTTTTAAATTATTTTGTGTTTTTCATCAGATTTACTTTAATGAAAACTGATAGGAAAGTTAGTGCAATTGTTTTCTTCCTTGTCCTATCAACTAGGTGTTGTTGTTGTTGCTATCAGACTTTAGCTATTAAGACCATCACTTAGTTCTTTTTTATAGATTAAATAAACTTTAACCTTTGTATTTAGTAAACATTTTTAGGTTAGTGTTGTTAAACTTTTTTTAACTGTAGATAAGCAATCATTCATAAAATGATGAATGAATTATGGCAGAATCTTAGTTCTCAAACAATTCAGTATTCAAACACAAATTCTGGAAAAAAAGTCAATTGGTACTCAACTGAACAAACAGCCTGCTAGAACAAATTTTTGATTAATTAATAACATTTTTATTTCCTCATCCTTAAAAATTTTTTGTGTTAAAAATAAAAAATATTAAAATGTTGCTGATACTTCTGATTCAACAAAAAAGCTGAGATGTCAAGGATATTTTGTAAAGAGAAAATACCCTCGTTTAATTAAAATTAATATATTAATATTAATGTGTAATACAGTACTTTTAGTTGTGATTGTTAGTTAATTATTGGTTAGAAATAAATTATCAATTGTTTTAGTAAAAATATGTATTTTAATAATGAAAAAGAACAGCATATTTTTGCTAACTTCTGGAATGTAACTTATTTTTTGCATTAGTCTTTTGTTTTGTATAGCACAGATTTGCATAACACAACACTTTTTCAGAACATAACTACCATATTATATGAGGGATACTTGTACAAATAAACATATACAGACATACAGGAATAAATACACACAAAAATGTAAATAAATAAATTTAAAGACTATATATAACAAATAAGATAAAATATTGCATATATACTCATGACTTGAACTTTATCAAGGCAGAGAATAGCCTCAAAATATGTAAAACTTCAAAAATATCTTTCTGGAGGTTGCATGAGTAAAAAATATCATTAGAATATTTTTATTTGAGTTTCGTACTAATAATATTGTGCCACTTTCAGAGAGATTTCTTTAAATTTTTTTGCATTGAGGCAGAGAAGAGCATTAAAATAAAGGTTGACTTTTCACTATGACTTTGTTCCTGCTGTGTGGAAAAAAGGACAGATTATTAAAATGCACTTTTAAGATTTTTTTTTTGTTTATTACATGTTATGGCTTATTTGAAGTGTTTCTTATTTTATAGAATTTTTAATTACATTTATTGGATTTTGTAGTAAGGAAAAACTTATTTTATTGTATACAAAACTAATAATTGAATAGAGTATTTTCTAATAAAACAAAAATAAACAATTAAATGATTAAAAATAGTACTAAACTTGTAGAAAATATATGCATGGTACTGTACATTGTACAATAATATAAGTGTGAATATATTCAATATACATTGAGTTCAACTTCTCTAATTAATCATTAATCATTAAAGTATATTGGCATGTATATGTTGAGGACCCTCTCTACTTTAAAAATGAATTTATTTTAAAGTAAATTATTTCATTTTGTTTCTTTCAGACATTTTGTATCTTCCTTCATTATTTAATTTATTCTGGTGCTACCATAATCATTTCTATAAATAATACACTGTACATTTTATTTTATTTTTTGATGTATTTATGAAGAGATATCCTAAAGAAATGGTTCAAATACATTGGACTATGCATTCATGTATCAAACGCTTATGGGAAAGATTGAAATTCTATGGTTATTTGATAAAATTAACTTTCGTAACTTTATGTTATAATGAATTTGCTGATAAATTTTATGTTGGAGATACGTGTATGGAGCCGATGTTTTGGTTTGTTGACCATTTTACAAAGGCAATGGGACCAGTATGTATTGATAACCATTACTTTTAATTAAAATTTTATATCATCTTTATAATTCCATTTATTATTAAATATTTCTAGATATTTGTTGTGGGAGTAATCATTTTAACTTTATCTATGATTATCATTGCATATACAATTGGTTTATCATTCTGGTGGCAAACTAGTATCCCATTTACTATTCTATTATTGATAGTGGGAAATTGGCTTCTTGTTAATGTCATCTTCCATTATTATATGGCATTTATCACTTTACCAGGCTATCCTCCTGAGGTAAGTTTTTCTTTCATGTTACAGAGATGTTTGTTTTACAAAGTCTTTCAACTTACATTATTACAGGGAGCTTTGGTGCCAGAAGCTGTATCAATATGTAAACGTTGTATTTCGCCCAAACCACCTCGTACTCATCATTGTAGTGTTTGCAATCGTTGCATTCTTAAAATGGATCATCACTGTCGAATCCTTTCAGTTATACTTTAAGTTTACTTTGTATTTTAATTACGTTATTCTGAGTCTTACGTTAATTATGTTAAATTCTAAATCTTGAAATTATTATAGATATGTTGTTTTGTGTGAAAGGCATGATAATTAAAACAAAAATTTTATTTTTGACGTAAATTCTTTATATTACAATTTATTAAAAAATTTATCATTTTTACATTATTTAAATTGATCATATGTACCAAAATCATTATTTTATACTTCATATATAAGTATTATGAATTAATCAAATTTATTGGATAATTTATGCATAATTGCCAGTCTAGGGTGGTAAATTTGATGTATAATGCATTTCAAGTGTCCTTTATTTTTACAAGATCTACCAGAATAATAGATGTTGACAGGACAAGAGGTTATCTGCAGAATATGTTGGCAATAATATTTGCTACTGAAATTGATGAGTACTTTCACTTGGGAACAAAGAAGGGGCATCTCACAAATGTATACCAGAAATTAGTTTTTTCTGTGTGACAAACAATTTACTGTAGAAAATGTACCAAATATCACACTGTCTCTTAAGGAGTATACAAGAAAAAAAACCATCAATTTCAGGTTGGATACTGAAAGGTGCTTATGTAGAGGAAAGTGTAATTCAACCAAATACAAAATGAAAGAAAAATGATAAATGATGAAAAATTATCTAATTGAAATGTCATGATATCTTGCCATGTTTGAGTAATCAGTTTTATATTTTTTTGCAAGAAATTTTTTGATATTTTTGTACAAATAAAAAGAAATTAAAAAACACACTGACAAGGAGACAGCCAGACATCCTCTCTGATTCAAATGAAACTTGGCGAGAACATAGCTCTAAACACAAATGGTTCTTTGCCCAAATAATACGATCCACTTCTCAAGCGTTTTCAAAAAACAAGCCTCTGAAAACTGAGTGTTCAACTTATAAGTCTGGAAGTTTTACATATCATAAGAATGGCAGTAGTAGAGTGGATAAAGTTGTTGATCACGGAACTACTAGATATGGGCATGATTCTAGGCAACTTACATATTTTTTTAAAAAAACAAAGAAAAAACTGAACAGTTATTTTATTATTTTAGTATATCATTAGCCTTATTATTACTATTCTTATTCCTCATGTCACTTATCACTATTTTTAATTATTTTCAGATATTTTAGCTTGTGATTACATACTCTGTTAACAAAAGTGAATAAACTACAGACATTACTGCTCTTGGACGAAAAGGACAAGACCCTGATATGAAAATAGAATAGCATAGTTGCATTCTTTTAATTGTTAATGTTATGCACAATTTCCTCATGCACTTATGTTTGTTACACTACTATGCATATGTAGCTAGAACTATTTCTAAGATTATCAGCACAAAACCTTTCTCACTAAACCTTTGTACTCCTGTTAATACGGCTAGAAATTAGTGAGAAAGGTTTTGTGCTGATAATCTTAGTTTGTTACATTTCAAATAAAACAATACCACCATATCTGACACTCAAGTGAGGAATTAGAATAGTAATAATAATGCAGTAAAATAATAAAGTAAATGAAATTTGCAAAGGATCTAACCCATATCATGTGGGTTCAGTATCTATAACCTTATTCACTTGGCTATTGCCATTCTTGTGATATATAGAATTTCCAGATTTATAAGCTAAACACTCAAGTTTCAGAGGCCTGTTTTTTTGGAAATGCTTCAGAAGTGGGTCCAATTATTTTGACAAAGAACTATTTGTGTTTAGGACTACATGATCACCAAGTTTTATTCAAATCAAAGAAGATAACATCTCACTGTCTCCTTGTGAATGCAGCATTAACAGTTAAAAAAGACACTGAGTGTGGCTTTACTTTCTTTTTATGTGATATTTTGCATGAGGTTCAAAGCTGTATTTTGTACAAATAATTCTAATGTACACTGAAACAAATTTTTTAAGTTTTTTTATATTCAGATAATCTTTTTAATATTACTAAAACAAAAAATGTGTTTTTGATTTATTTTATTAAAATTTTAATAAAGTCACTTATGGATTTAAACAAATAACAAAAGGTGGGAAAGTTGTAATCTACATTTTGGAAATTATATAAAAATCATTGAATATATTACTTTTAAACTCACCTGGTGATTAGTGATTATGATTATACTGTAAAAGTAATTATGCATAATCACTGGTTAATTACTTTTACTGCAACATTACATTAAAACTTTTGTTTAATTCTGTAATGTTAGGCCCTCTTCAATAAGCTGAAGAGGGCCTAAAACTAACCAAAAATATTTATTTCATGTAATAAAATATTTGGCAACTGGAAAAGCTGCTTGAATTTCTTTTATCTTTTTTGAAGTAATGAAATATCTCAAAATTGTTCACCCAAAATCTAATATAGATTTACCTCTTGACCAATGTAATTACTTTGGACTTTAATTGAAAATCCTTGAATCAGTATTTCATTAAACATCATATAATACTGAAATAATTGCAAAAAATATCCTTTGTAAAATATTTTATTTATATTAATTTGTTTTATTTGTCATTGCTTATAGATTTTTATATGAAATTAGTAGAGAGAGAACTCTAAATATGCATATGTCATTATTAAAAGAAAGACAATTGCTTATTCTAAGAAATTAATTTTTATAGATGATGATAAAGTTAGCATTCATTAACAAAATTTATTTATTTTTCCTTAACTATTTACAGCATGGTTGAACAATTGCATTGGATATTATAACCATAGATATTTTTTCATGTATTGTGTTTATATCTGGTTGAGTGTTTCTTTTGTCTTATTGTTTGGTATTCCTATTGCATATGTGCATTTTTTTGTTGAAGTGAGAACTCAAGTAAGTTCATAATAAATAATAAAACACATAGTGTTAAGCACATAATATAATATAAGTTATTGTTTCTTTTAGCCATTAAATACCACCATTGTTATTCCTGAGAACAAAACCCATCAACTTTCCACTTATGTCAAGTCAAAATCAGTTGAGTAAAAATAAAAATTTATGAATTATTTTTGAAATTGTTTCAAAAAAATTTTATTTTTTCTGATATACAGGAAAAATCTGATTTAGAAACTTTTATCAAAGAAAAGTATTCAACGTCTATTACCTCTACGACAGTCAATAATCGTTCTTTCGTTGATTACCTATATCATGCCTGTCTTGTTTATGCAGCTTTATTGTGCCTTGGTGTGTTTCTGGCAATTGGAGCACTCACAATGTGGCATGCTCGGCTAATAACTCGTGGAGAGACTAGTGTTGAAGCCCATATCAATAAAAAGGAAAGAGAAAGATTAGCAAAAGAAGGAAAGGTAATTTATTTTAGATATGACAAATATATTTATTATTTTATAAAATAAAATGTGCAAGAATAAATCAAACTATAGATGATGCATGCTGATAGTAAATTCAAATATATATTTATATAAATAAGTTAACTAAACATTTGAATTTGCAATTTTTGTATGCTGAAATGAAAATTTGCATAATATTTTTAATAACTAACCTGTAACTTTCATTGAAACTGAAAACTATTTGAAATCATTAAATCAGAAGATGGTGATGTAGTTTTATCAAATACCAAACACACAGCCATTTCCTTTAGTGGGGCTATTAAGGCTAAATTATTTATAATTTAATTAATAGTCTGATAATGGAATCTTGCTATTTATTAGGTATTTGAAATAATTAATCAGGTTGATTATATTTATTACAGTTTCTTCAACCTAAATTTTTAAAGTGAAAATAACATTTTAGGTTGAGATACTGGGCGATTCAAAAAGGGCTTTAAAATTCTATATTTTTTCAAAGTTGTAATCAGAAAAGTTATTAGGGTCAGTTATGTTAATTTACAGCAGTGATTTTCAATCTTTATTTTGTCACGGTACACTTTTAATAATTTAAAAATTTGGCAGCATTTCAGTAAGTATTGCAGGACAACCTGTGACATCATAACAGTAATTTTTAAATGCAGTTAGTTATTTAGGTCACATTTTCTAAATGCCTTGGTAACTACCAGCAGTTACTGGTAACACCAGTTACAATTTCCAAATGCATCCTAGGAAGGTAGAACCAATTGAACTACTTGTCTGGTGTTGCTTATGTATGGGTATGGGCAGTGGCAGCACACTTCAAAAATCTTGTGGTTGAGAATCACTGATTTACAGCAAAACATGTCAAGTTTGTCTCATGTTGTACAGAAATATTGTATAGGAATTTCACTTCCACACATTTAATTATTGATATAACCAACCATCCATGGTTACTCACAGTGCTGACTGGGGATGACTCCTATGCCCTTGGCCTATATACTCACTTACATGGCACTCAGCCAGCAATCACTTTACCCAGCATGGTGTAACTTATATATTTGTAATTACAGTAATTGTTTGGTTTATTAATAATGCATCGGGCTTAGTGATGTATACACAGAAATGTATCAAATTGAGGAGGACAAGAATTCCTGGACAACATTTCATCTTTGAAGGAAACTGCAACCCTTTGTAATTTTAAATCCAGTGAAATCCAGGTAATTTGAAATTCTTCAAGGCAGAAGAAATTTTCCCAGATATGCATACAGTAAAGAGTAATATTACATTTTCAAAATAGGACTCTTAAGCCTGGACTCCACATTACCTGAAAACAGAAACTCAGAAACAGAACTGAAACATAGAGTTTTTGTTTTAACTTGACTCCACTAGCACTGAAATGAACTTTATGTGGAAATGCGCCATCTGTTGATCACTTCTGAAATTGTTGTAAAGAGTCAAACATGGACGATGCTACGGATTTTGCATTCTTTCTCTGCATATTATTGACAAAACTATGTCTTGTTTATAAAATCATACTGTCGGTTTATGTTATCAGCTTAGAGGTATGAAGGAGTACATATCAAGAGTTGATATTTGGCACAGAGTATTAGGTGCCCAAATCATATGCGCATAAAAAAATCCAGACTTGTAGGTAGTCAGGGGACCGAGAACAGAGTCAAAATAAAATACAAAATGGCAACCTTCTTCTATTAGGTTGTTTGGAAAGTAAGTTCGTTTTTTTTACCGCTAGACGGATTAGTCGTATTTTTCCTGCCATTTTCATTCTAAACCATATTATCATTATATATTTTGACAGCTAGCATTTTAAGGCTTATTTGTAAAAAATTTTGTTTGATTTCGTGCAATTGTTTATTTTTTGTGTGTCATCAAATATGGAAGATCAGAAGCAGCATTTTCGGCATATTTTGCTCTTTTATTACCGAAAAGGTAAGAATGCTGTTCAAGTGAGAAAAAATTGTGTGACATGTATGGAGATGTATTGACAGAAAGACAGTGCCAAAACTGGTTTACAAAATTTCGTTCTGGCAATTTCAATATTGAAGATGCACAGCGTTCTGGACGGCCAGATGAAGCCAATGGAAACAAAATAAAGGTACTGATTGAAGCAAACTGCTGAATAACAACACGTGAAATTTCTAAGAGATTAAATTTATCAAATTGAACCATTTATGATTACTAGAAACAAATTGGTTTTGTTTCAAAGCTTGATATATGGGTTCCACATGTTCTTAAAGAGAGATGCTCTCTTTGGTGGGATTAATTAAGGAAATTTTTTTTTTGAGCTTTTACCAGACAATTTGACAATTGATTCGAAAGTGTACTGCCATGGAGTAAACAACTTGAGTAATATCATCAAACAGAAAAGGCAGCCAGAATTGATAAACAAAACTGGTGTAGTGTTTTACCATGATGATGTCAATTTTCACACAAGTTAGGTAACTGGTCAGAAACTGTTATAACTTAGATGGGATGTACTATCATACAGACCATATTTACCAGATGGAGCACACTCAGATTATTACTTGTTCCAGTCTATACAAATTTTTTTAACTAAGACATTTACTTGAAATGACAATGTCAAAAGTCACTTGGATCAGTTTTTTGTAAGCAACGATCAAAAATTTTATGAATGTGAAATCATGGTACTACCAGAAACGATGACAACAGGTATTTGACCAAAATGGTTGATATATAATTCAGCAAAATATTTATTTATTATAAAAATATTGTGTTTTTTTCCATGGAAAAAAAACGAACTTACTTTCTGAACAACCCAATACAAACAGGCACCTCACCCCACCGAAGTCAGGTGGGGAGAGTACCACCCACAGTCATTCTAAGAAGTGAACTCTGATCTTAGGACTGAACACGTAGTTTCTTCTATGTTAAATAAAATTTGTAATCTAATTTTGTAAATTTGGGAGTGCTTCAAATATGACATTAAAACAGGGTGTCATTACAAGTAGGTTTTTTAACATTATCTAGTATAGTAAAATCGTGGGACCGATAAAAATTTGATGTTATTAGGGTTGTCATTACATTGGATGACGTTATAATCGGGTTAAACTGTTTATTGTTTGTGCAAAATAAAAAAATAATTTCGGATGATACAATAGCCACGATTGTTTTTTTCAAATATGGGAAATTTTCGTTACGCGTCGACAAAAATTCAACCCAGGCTGACACACAATGGAGAGAAATTTCGAAATTGGATAGCTTAATTTCATCAAAAATGCATTGTGGATGACCTCGTGGCTGTGGCCGGCGAAGTTTGAAGACCTGCCTTGAGCATCAAAGTGATTCCGCTTAGTAGTGAGTCTCCAAGACATAGTCTTGTCCCAAATATGGTTTTGCCATTTTACTTGTTAACAATGAAATTGTTAATAATCTTTGAATTATTTACATTTTTTGTCGTACAGACATCTGTATTTTCTAACTTCTTCGATGAATAATTCCAAATCTATTTATTTCCTCATTGTTTTTGCTACACTTTCTACTATTATGACAATCAAACACACGTAACTAATGCATGTAACTATGTGTCACAAATCCTTGCGTTTTTATTGGTTGCAGTACGACAGAAGTGCAGAACGAAAATGGAAAAGTTAAATCATTTTTAACTCTACTTTCAGTCTTGTTTCTGTCCAACTGAATGTTCTAAAACCGAAAGTTTCGTTCAGTTTTACGATTATGTTGTGAATTCCAGTAATGTGGAGTCCAGGCTTTACTATATTTTTCAACAACAGCAGAATTACATGCTTACATATCTGAATTTTTCAAAAAGTTGATAATGTTAAGTAAGTGGTTTTTGGCTTCAAGTTGGACTCAACAGGATAGTTTATTTTCTGTCCATTTCATAGGGTTGATTGTTGCGACTTTATATAACAGCATTTAGTAAAATAAATCTAAAATTTGAGGAAAAATTTGGAAGTCTCTGTCTCTTTACAATATGTATATATGAAAAAATATTCTTTTACCATTGTGATTGCCTTGAAGAGCATTTTTGAATGATCTGTGTTTCAACTGGTTTTAAAATTGCAAAGGGTTGCAGTTCCGTTGTTAGTGAAAACCCATAACTGTAGGATTTAGGGCTAAAAAATTTCAAAAACAACTGTTGAACATGCTTGTGATAGTATTTTTGCTAAGAGCAAAAACACTCATTTTTGTCCTTTTCAATTAGGGATGACTCTCTAATTTAAAAAGGATTGTTGTGTATCTAGATAAGTGGAAAAATTCTCATTCCACAATTAAATGATGATAATTCAGAAAGATGCATGCATTTTAAGCAAGACAGTGTCTACCATACAAATGTTTAGGATTGTTTAGGACCACCTTAATTTCAAGTGTTTATCTTTGCAAGCAAAGGTAAACACTTGAAATTACAGTGATCATGCTATGCTATTGGCCCTATTAGATCCCTTCACCCATTTTAATAATGTTTATTAGAGAAATAGAGTAAACACTTGAGTTGGGATCAATGAAATTTCATTCAAATTCATCAGTTACTGAAAGAGAAACAGATATGATACTTTGAGTTTGACAAGAAATTGAATTCAGATGGGATGTCTGCTGTATCACTTATGACTCATGTCAATCCAAAATGACTGATTTTAAGTTAAGTCAGAATTAGTAGACAACATTGTCTTCCAATTTTGTAATCTACAACTTTGAATATAAAAGTTTAATCAGAACTTAGCTTATCTCCATTGAATTTCAAATAATTTCTGTTTGTATTTTGTCATAGTCTTAAAAATCAATAATATTCAAGAAATAGAATAACTTTTAATAATTTCTCTTCTATGTGGAATGCGTGAATAAATAAGTTATATTTTTTCAACAATTATTATACCTTTATTTCTGTCATATATTTTTATTAGTGATATAAATTGTTTAAAATTAAGGAATAATTCATGATTTTTCTTTCTGGCACCTACACCCAGTGGTGATATTCGAAAAATTTAACAAAGGGTTCACTAACAGAAAATTTTTCCTTAACAATTTTTTTTCACTCAAATGGTGCATTAGCAACATTAGCACAAAAACTGACCTTAAGATACCCATATAAAAGATATATATTACACGCAATGATAAAACTGACATAACTATGCAGTAAGTCATGAACACCGACAAACAAAATGGAAGTTTTGGTTAGAAATAAATACAATACTTTTTCTTGTGATATATCTAATAATAGACAGATGCCATCATTTCTCAAAATACAATATCTTTTTTATTTTGCTGTCAATAGCCCAACACGTTTTCTGCAGCCATCTTGTATTTTCTCGCATGCATGGGATTGTGGGATCTCTGTCAGTGGATCTAGTTTCAAGAACTCTCTTGAGTCGATCGCGACTGAACCTCGTTTCAGTTGAGGTTGAAATGATCGAGGGAGGTCGCACCAAGGCGAATGGGGTATAAGGCTCTAGTTTAGTAGTGTTACAGAGTATAATACGTATATTTTTTATATATTTTTTAAAAGAAACAAAACCAATGAGAAATGTTACGTGTGTTTAACAAGGTTTGGAAAACTTTGAAAATGTTAACAATGGATTCAGCCAAACTTGTGTGAACCCGCTGAATATCACCACTGTCTACACATATACACACAACAAATATGGCCCTTATATACTATTATAAGTGGAACCTCTATAATACTCTAGCAGAAGCAAAATATTGTCTAGTGCAGTGCTTTTGTCTACATCCTGTATATAATTTCAATTTAATCTAATTAAAACATCCAATTGTTATTCATTCACCTAAATTATTATTTGAAACTTACATCAAACTAAATTTGGTAGCAAAAGAAGAGATTGTTATGCTTACACAGATTGAAAATAATTTATAAAAGCAGCCACATTATCATAATAGATACTGTTTATTACAGTCTACCTAGTTAATAACTTAGCCTAATCCTAGTCCAATAATTTGGCTTTAATTAAGAATTGGATTTCGTTTACATTCCATTTGAAAAAATACAGAGATAAATAGACCAGACTCTAATTATGAATAAGTAATCTAAAAAGATGTAGTTCTCATAAAAGTTTTCATTGGAGCATATTACTCTAAATCAAACTGTTCAATTGAAGCTACATTTCATAAGCTTCCCTAATAAGTATGTTACACAATTTGTTAAAAAGTTTAGGGATATGTTAGAAAATATTATTTACAGTAGAGTGTCGTTTATCCGAATCAATTGGGGACTGGGGTTGTTCGGATAACTTATTTTTTGGATAACCAATTATGTACGAAAAAATATATTAATTTATCCCGNAGAGAGCTAAGTCAGGTAAATAGACAGGATGATCTAATTGGGTAATCACTTTTTTGGGGAAAAAATGTTTCACAGTGAGTGTACTATGACCTGGCCCATTGTGAAGATGAATGATCCATTTGTCAGGCCACAGTTTGGATCTTTTTCTTCAAACAAAATCTCAATCTCTGTAGTACTTCTAAATAGCATTGTTAGTTGACTATTTGTCCCTGTTCAATAAATTCTTGGTGGACCATTTCCTTGTAATCAAAAAAACACACCAGCATGGTCTTGAGTATGACATGGTAAACTTGGAAATATCCATTGCATGCTTTAATGTTTTGTTTCTGGGTCATACTATAATGTTTCAGTAGCACATTTGCCAATTTTCATGCAAAATTTAATATTAATATGTTGCTCTAAATTTTGTCACCCATTTTTATGCTAAAGAATGAACACAGATAACTATTACCTTCCCAATAGCAAATTAGCAACTAGCTCTGTCAGCTTGAAATTTACACACGTATTACGAGGCGTCCGGAAAGTAAGTACTGTTTCGTTTTACCGCCACCGCAGTGGTAGTATTGCAGTTCAGCATCTGTGCACACGTGTCTCTGGTTGATTGTCAGTCCAGCAACGCCATTAGAGCCAGATTGTGATGTTTTTCCATGTGTTAGTGAGCGTTCAAAATGTTTAAGATGATTGCCGATCCCGCCGACTGTGAAGTGCGTTCTGTAATAGGGTTTTTGAACGCAAAGAATGTTAAGCCAGTTGAAATTCATCGTCAACTTGTAGAGATTTATGGTGAAAATGTAATGAGTGATGGAATTGTGAGAAAGTGGATTAAACAATTCAATGCTGGATGCACCAATGTTCATGACGAAGGACGGACTGGCCAGCCTTCTGTTGAGAAAATTCTTGAAAACAGACGGTTCACAATAAGATTGCTTTGTGATGAGTTTCCACAAATTTCAAAAACTGTTTTGCATGATGATTGTCACAAATCAATGTTCAGCAGTGGCTGTCTTCACTGGCGGCATCTTTCTTTGAAGAGGGTATAGACAAGTTGGTTTCCCGATATGACAAATGTCTGAACAATGGTGGTAACTATGTAGAAAAATAGTTTCCAACATGCTCTTTCATGTAACAATAAATTTTGTTTTGAAAAAAGATTTTTTATGTGAGTTTTTCCAAAACGGTACTTACTTTCGAACACGCCTCGTACATATGGAGTGTTCAGAAGTTCCTGGAAAGTGGTTATTATTCATAAACAGAATGCTATATTTCTAATAAAATTGTTGTGACTTGTTTTATCAGGTATTTGCATCTGGCCTCAGACTTTTTTTAATGTCTTTTAAATTTGGGAATAAAAAAAGACTTTTGTCAGCAGTCACTAGATCAAGTGAAACATTTTATAGTGCAGTGGCTAGAATCAAAGAGCAGGGATTTGTACTGGAAGAACTTAGAAGGGTGGGAACACATTTTGGAACATATGTTTTATATTTATTTTTCGACATATTTTATTTAAACACTAAATTAAATTTGCTCTCTTTGTATTTAGATTTTCCAGGAACTTTTTAAATTTGCCTCGCTAATTGTTGTAGAAAGTTTGATAGTGAGGTTGAGGCCAAAGTTTTAAACGTGAAAACGTGTACGTCAGATGTTCAGCGCCACTTTCCTGTAAGCCTAGAAGTTTGACAATGGTGTTTGGATAATCAGTGAAATCATGCTTGATGTTCCAAACACCATTGTCAAACTTCTAGACTTAAAGGAAAGTGGCACTGAACGTCCGACGTACACGTTTTTGCATTTAAAACTTTGGCCTCAACCTCTCTAATATTCAGTCAAAAACTCTTCAAATCAAAAAATAGTAGTATTGTTCATTTTGAATAGAAGCCATTAAAATCTTATAATATCATTTTAGTTTATCATTTCCAGCAGAAACTACATGTTGATGTCCGATGGACCTTTTGATAGCATGTGATAACTTTCGTTTATCTGCAATATTAATTTAACTAACATGCAATTATAATCAAAATATACAGTCGACCCCCTATAAGATATAGATACGTTCCAATTTATTAGGAATCCGATTTCTTACAAGTCGTTCCAATCACAGCCTGTAAACGTGTCAAGTTTACGGACTACGGCTGATTGAAAGGTTTTCTTCCATAAAATTAATCGATTCTACACTAATCCGACTCAACATTTCCAAAATACGTATATTTTTTCGTAGTTTTATAGGAATCGTAATTATAGGGACCGTAATTATAGGGGGGTCGACTGTATTTTCATAAGATGTCATTTTACTAAACAGGAAAATTTTTAATCACAATTTAATGACTGAAAAAGAACACTTCAAATAAAAAAGTTACTACAAGTCCTCCATTTTTACACACATTTCTGAAGCATTTTGCATATACAGTAAAACCTTATTACATTCTGGAAAAACCACAAAAATAAAACAATTGAACCAGCTAATAAAAAGTAAGTGAAAATCTTTCTGTATTATTGACTGCAACAGAGATAATACTTTTACAAATGTTTTGTACATGTCTTTGCTCTTCATAAATATATACACTGAAATTTTTAATATTAATTGATTATCAATAAGTCAGTAAACTTTTTCAGCAATCTATTTGAATGTTTTATTAGCTTCAGAATAGATAAAGTTTCATAAATACTTTTACCTTCATATATTTGCATTACTCAATTTTTCCTAATGAAATATAAGAATATCAATAGGCCCTACAGATATAAGTTTTACTAATCATCATTCTTTGATGTTGATTGTGAACACAAAAGTATAAATTTTAATTTTAAGATAATAAAGTGTATATATATGAAATAATTTCTATTAGTTTTCATACACACATAATTTTTCAGACATATAAAAATCCTTACAATTTTGGACCAAGGAAAAACTGGATTATATTTTTAGGACTGACAAATGGGAGGTAAATAAAATTAAAATAAAAATGCTTTCACAGAAATAATTTTGTTGTAAAATAACATTTTATTTTTTAGGGATTTACGACATGTGTTATTTCCATCCCGACACAAACCAGATGGAGACGGTCTGCGCTGGCACACGCGAAACGAAATAAAAATTATCGATGATTGGAATGTTATCATTGATAGTGCCAAAGAGAAATGATCATTTTTCTACTTAAAGAATTTATTGTCATAGGATTTAATTTATTTTCAAAGTATGTTAATTTTTTTTACTTTGAATTAAATATTTAAAAATGACATGTATAATTTATAATTCAGATTTTGGCCATGAGAATGTGCTGTGCTGTAAGTTTTTTTTTTGTGGAGGATCTTGTAAATATTTTAAGTATTTCATAAAATGCAGAATTTATTTCTGATTCATCTTAGACCTAACCACTCTCATTAAATTTCTCTCTTTAAAATATGAGTGAGTTATTTTTCATAGAACAACTTATTACTTTACATGACAACCAAAACAAATCAAAGAATAAAGAAACAAATACATATACACAGAACTTATGTGCAGATGTTCATGACATGCAAGTGTATGAGGACTGGGAAATTGTTTATTAATGAAAATAGTAATTGAAAAGCTGATGTAGAGTGCTAATCTTTGTATTCCTCTAAAACTTTTAAAAATCCATAATTATGAATAGTTACTACAAACAGTTTTTAGATGGTTTGTTTGTATTACTTGGCACAAGAGCCATGTAGGCTATGCTGCATAAAGGATAAATGACAAATACATAGCCTAAAAGTTTAACAATGGCATTTGGTTCCACTGACATTCCAACTGGAATTTTTTACACTACCTCTGAACCAGTTGGATAAGTGAAAACTATTAATTCCTTGAAAAGATTGACAACTCACAAGAAAATTGTATGTGATTTGCATTTTGATTAAAGATTTCTTATTAAGAATTAAGTTCATATAATTGAGGGTAAAACAGTTGAGATTCCCCGTGGAAAATGGCAACTAACACGAGATGCTTATCGTTCGAGTTTTCCCAATTGCCCATCATATTTGCCATTTAAAAGTTCCTAAATTACTGCAGTCTCCAAGAAAAAGGAAAACTACTGCCAACATAAATAATAATTCAAAAGTTGCAACAATATCAAGTAAAATGACCTTTTAGTAATGTTTAAAAACGTTAATAAGTTATTTGCTTTTTAAAATAACTAGCCGATGGTGCAATTGAAGATCCATCAAATTCACCTTATGATGTATTATCATCACCACTATGTATAGCATGTTATAGAAATAGCATAAATAAGTTTGTTTGTTTGTTTTAAGTTATGGCAACGCAACACTTTGGCGAACACTTCTGCCTAGGGGATGCCTTCCGGGAGGTCTTTTTAAGAGAAATTGGCCCCTAGTCGGGCATTACAGACGTGGAGAAAACCCAGTAAACTCCACGTGGCCAGTTCGAACCCACGACTGAACTCTGTTCGGGGAACAAAGACCACTTGGCCACTGGTGGGTCCCTACATAAATAAGTAGTACAATTCTTTTGTCTCCATGTCCTTATTAAATTCTTTATTATATCATCATTGCCTACATTGGACTATGTTAATAGGACTCACTATACTGATGTTATTTACATTTTAGCAAATAGAGATGTTATTAAAAAAAAACAGTTTTATTTTTTACCTGTACCCTTTTATGTCCTTCGTCCAAGTTAACTCGGACAACTATTTAAAAAATCGTTTTTAAACGTTCTATGTCCGATATAACTCGGGAAAAGCTTATTTTGTATTCTATTGGATGTTTTCTATGACCTCAGCAAATTTTGTAATTTTACATCCAAATGGAAGTTGTTATTTTTGATCATTTTTTGGTCCCCTCCTATAGAAACATTACAAATGACCGAAAATTTCGTAATAGAGTATTTACTGTAACTAAGAGACACGTCTAGAAAACGGTCTTCCCGTCAGGCATTGTTGGGAGTGATCCACGAACATCCACCAACAGCTGTTGTTAAAAGGTCAACTAGTTGTATATACCAGTGTTCCTCAACCGGTGTGCGATCACAAGGTGAAAGGTGCGACATGAACTTTTAGATATCTATTAATTGTCAAGTTTTATTTATATATTTTTATTACAGTTGCTGTATTTCATTCTCTAACGCAGCACTAATGAAATAAGATGATTGTTTATTCTTTATTACAAGCCACACATTTTTATGTATTCTAAGAAATTGAATACTGTACTGTATAAAATAAATTTACTCACAGGCGTTTTGTTACCCTTGCCAATTGTTCTGTGTACGTGCTTTTCCCAAAACTACTGGACTAGCCCTACCCTTTATTACGTTATTTTGGTACTTGTCCCTGTTTGTTAGTGCTTCCTCAACTTTATTACTTTCTTCCTATACCGATTCACCGATCCATTGTTAGACTTCGCTTTGAAGAATATAGGTCCCGCTTCTTGCAAATATCTCAGTTCTATCTCAGCTGTGCTGTAAAGTAGTCCGAAAATTGTGATTGCTAGTCAGTCTCATTTTCTTTCTATTATTATTAGACTATTTAATTTTTTCAATATGACAAATTCCGTTTACGGAGTGTTCCGTCGACCAGTACAAGCACAAGTAGTGAAAGCATTGAGCTCCCCCCAAAAAACAAATATTAGTGCACCGGCAGTATAGTGATAATTATTTACCTTATGGTTTTTTTTAGTGTAGTGATAAAACATGCCCAATCCCCGAGTGTATTGTTTATGGTGAAAAACTTACTAATGCTTCTATGGTTCCCAGTAAATTGAAACGATATTTGTCAACGAAACATTCTTCTCTGTCAAACAAAGATGTCAATTATTTTCGTCGGTTGTTGGAACAAAACGAAAAAATAATAATAATAATAAACAAGCAGCATTCATGACTACAATAGTATGTGTTTCGGACGAAGTACAGGAACCGTAGTCGAAGTCGAACTTATCGTAAAGGCCAAAAAACCACATAAAATAGCTGAATTTAATGCCTGCTTGTAATGAGATAGTGAAAATAGTCCTGGGTTCAGAAGCTGCTAGTGAAATATCAAAATCCCCTTTTCTGTTGACACAATCACTCGCCGAGTTACTGAGATGTCCAGTGATATTGAAGACATTACGAAGGAGAAACTCAACAGCAGTCGAAAGTTCTCACTTCACATCGACCAGTCCACCGATTAGCGGCCACGCACAACTTGCTTATTCGGTACATCGATGGTAATGTAATAGAAACTAATTTCTTTTTTTGCAAACAACTTCCGGAGCGAGCCACCGTTGATGAAATACTTCGTGTGACTAACGAATATGTGCTCCAAAATGAATTAAAATGGAAGGACTGTGTTGGTGTTTCTACAGACGGTGCTTGCTGCATTGCTGCAGCTATGACAAGACGAGTGAAAGGATTTGCAGCTGCGAAACACTGGTATATACTATTCTGCAGCGTGTCCTATCTCGTTGCAGGTTTGTGTTAAATGAAAGATAATTTATTTATAAATAATACGTAATAAAGGAAATAAAGTTTTACACAAAAATTTTCAAGAAATGTATTCTATAAAACGGTGTATTATAAATTATTTTAAATTTTTGTGGGAGTTTTTTATTGTAAAGCTATTTAGGTGCATATAAAACTACAAACTNACGGTTTATTATAAATTATTTTAAATTTTTGTGGGAGCTTTTTATTGTAAAGCTATTTAGATGCATATAATAAAACTACAAACTATTATAGAATACGTAAGTAATATTGTAATATAAGAAATTTTTTTGTATGCGTATAAAAATATACATATAAAAGCTTTTATAATAAAAGAACTTTGGAACACCTGCTGCTTGCAATTATCAAGTCGTAGACGAAAACATGAAATAGCACGCTCATCTAGCCTCATTTTTTCCCCTTTCTATATCGATTCTTCTATACAGATTGTGGAATATTTTGTTGCAGTTAGTAATTTATTTTATTTTTATCTAAACACATTTAATCTAATTATAGCTATACAACACAAATTTACAATAATATTTACATGTTTCATATTCGAAAAAAGCGTTAAATAAAAATAAAATGATCGGTTTTATTTGCAGAGTTTATAATGTAAAGTAACATATTTTATTCTGTACAAAACAAATTGCACTCCTCTGTAGCCTTGAGGTGTGAAATTCCTTGTTTACAATTTACTATTTCTCTCATCACCAACTCCCAGGGGTAGTGTGGCTCAAGCAATGTAAGATAGTTAAAATTTTTCTCTGATAATAAGCAAATGAAAAATATACAAAATAAAAACTCTGCATTCTTTTATCAAAACCACTTTTACAGATGCAACTATCGTTTCAATTGTAATATCTCGCTTCAAATTCGCGCTACATTCAATCTGTTTTTCGTTTTCAAGCAAAGTCATATTACAGTTTACTTTTGTTTAGTTTTAAGTTTATCGCGAATTTAAAATTATAATAAAATTTCAAATTTACGAAAAAAAAACCCAAAAAAACTAATTTATTTATAGAAAATCTCTAAATTTTCATAGATTTATTAGTCAACAGATTAGTCACATAGAGAAAACAAAATAAACAGCAGCCTTCTAGCTAGAGCAAGTGAGAAGTTATGGCTATTATTACACTACTTCACTAATTACTCTCCTGGGAGGGGAGAGGATGAATCATATTAGGGTGAAAGTTAGGACAAGTTTTTTTGCAGATAATGTATAATAAACATTAATTTTATATTATTTCGACGATTTTCACAATTCTCGACTATACTACGCAAATTTGCATGCGATTATTTATTTATTTTCTCGTATTACATAACAGCAAAGAGGAAGATTACTTTCCTGGAATATTTATAACTTGACAGTTCTAAAATAATGTTTACTCGCCTAAATTCCGTCTGAGAACAATAAATTAGCTAATTAGAGCTAAAAAAATTAAAACAAGTGATTTTATAGCGATTGTTTACATATTTCAAACATCGTAGCCCGAGAGGGATGGAATTTAGCAGGAATTTTAGCTCCACTGTTTTTAAAGGTGGCAGATTCGTTGATCTAATACTAACAGAGACAACAATTATCAAACTGCCGTTTAGAAGAAGTTGACTATCGATTTTATCAATCAATAATCTTACTCCTTACCTATAATTGCCTTACAATGGGGGGACGGTCTTTCCCGAAATATTTATGGCTCGGGGGTGGTGACAAAACATTTATTGGTTCAGACAGTCAACAGACACACGAGACAGAGAATCCGAGTTTACATTGCTACAGACTTGATTACAGTTTGTACGAAACTCTTCCTTTCCATGTAATGTCTATGGTAGACCCTTGTTTTGTTTATTGGACGATCAAACTTTCGTTCACGTGCCTGTTGAGCTGTAATTGGTATATTATAGCTAAATGACTAAACGAATAAGCATCGACTAGGTTTGTGGGGTGGAAATTTTTATGCAAAAAGCCACATCTTCTGGGAGATACTTTGTCAGCTACAAACGTATACAGACAATCATTATTCTCATTTACTTTTACCCGAGTTTAGTAAATGTATATGTATATTCATCCTGTTTAACGTTTATAAGCATTTTTTCAGAACCATCCAGCCATAAGTCTTTTTAAAAAAACAAAGTACTTCCGTAATACGTAAAAAATACATGTATAATCGTTAATATAATACGGTAATAATCGCTAATTATAGTGCACTGTTTTTATGATAGTGTAAATAACATATAAACAAAATCAAACATCGATACAAAAAAGTGTATTGACCTAGATTTAGAAGAGCAACCCACCTCCTCCCAAGCCGATTGCATTGTAAACTATAGGCCATATTATGTCTCTAAGTCGGTTTAGAAAGCTGCAGTTATTTTTATTTGTGAGAAAATAGAACCTATCTATGCAACATATAACAGTTTGATCGAATGTTTATAAAAAAAAGCTTTTATTTTTTCATTCTTTAAAATTTGAATTTTATAAACTTTTGTAAGCATACGTAGTATCTTACAGTCAACAATCATAAACGCTGATATTTTATTCATATTTCTGTAAAATTATTTACATACAAAAGCATTTAGAAAGAACTTCCAAACACCTGCACGTAATCATTAATTCTCAGATGGAAAATCTTGTAATAAAATTTGATAATTGAAAATGTCTATTGTAATGTAATTACAAAGGTTTCGGATACCGGAATTCTTAAATGTTACAATTTATGACTGAAATAAAACACGTTAGATGCTTGTTCCTAGAATTTCTGACTCTGTTCTTTTTGGAATGCTTCTAGAATTTCTATTTATCTCGCTCCCGAGTAGACAAGTGCCCTTTTGGTTGTTTTAGTGCGCTCTTGGATATTCTGTAAATAACTTATATCAACGTCACGTGATTAATGTACGCACCGTAAGGCGTGATAATACGCATTACGGTGCGTACATTAATAGCGGTCGCTCCGTTGGGCCTCTGTTTGTAGACATTTGCGAACGACGGTGAAAAAAAAGGAAGGTGGTGACGCCCGTAATATCGAGTATCGCGATGGCGGGACCTATAACTTTAAAATATGGGTTTTTAGAGAGAAAATTTAAAAGATGGGTTCCAATAGCATTCAAAGTAGCTACGAGAAAAACTCGAGACGACACTTACATCACCGTATGAGTATATATATATTGACGTGCGTTTTCACAACTTGTAAATTTTCATTCATAAAAATACATAATGGACACGAAAGCAGAATCATCTCAACCATGGAGCGTTAAGCGACAATCAATCCTAGTGAACAGTAAAATCTTATACTGTAATTTACTTGTGGTTGTAGCACCCTTAAATCTTTGCTAGAAAATTATTCTTTTAAAAGAGATTTTGTAGAAAAGAAAGCGTATATTTTTAATATTACTGTTAACGTTTAAACGTTTAAGAAAGGAATACAAACACAGCATTAAGGAACGCAAAACATTTATTATATTACATAATTCATTTTTACATAAACATTTGCATATACAAGCACCATGATGCGAGTCCGAGACTCTCCATTTCGAAAACTACACAGATAAATTTTTTCCTTATCAACTCTTCGTGATGTTAACCGTTTAGGAAATAATGCATACGAGTTAACGTAAAATTTTTGCAGTTATAAAATTGGTAAAAATTTTTAACTTACTTGGTTATGAGGCACAGAAATGGTGACGATTGATAAAATAGAGATGATAATTATTAATTTATGGGTATTTGCTATAACAATAATTAAAATGTTAGTGATTTACAAGAACAATATATATAAGANAGATAAATTTTTTCCTTATCAACTCTTCGTGATGTTAACCGTTTAGGAAATAATGCATACGAGTTAACGTAAAATTTTTGCAGTTATAAAATTGGTAAAAATTTTTAACTTACTTGGTTATGAGGCACAGAAATGGTGACGATTAATAAAATAGAGATGATAATTATTAATTTATGGGTATTTGCTATAACAATAATTAAAATGTTAGTGATTTACAAGAACAATATATATAAGATAGATGTAAAAATTGTGAACTTACGGTAGGATACATAAAGTAGTAATAGCAGTGAGAGGCAAACAATATAAATAATAAAGTACACTGATAAAACCATAATATTTAAAACCGTGACATTGCAAACTGTTTTATCATTTAAACAATAAAATAGAACGATGAAGTAAAAAACGTGTGCGCCAGAGTTACGTTTTTTCTGTATTCAGAGGTTAATTAAAATCCCGTTCGCGGTCTTGCCTAAACGCATTCCTAAGCTTGTAAATAAAATTATTATTATAAAATTTGATCATATGGGAAGTGTTTAATGTGAACATTCTATTGTAATTTATCTTCGATCGTTACGTATACAGTATTTGTTGTCAGTTAACTCGTAATAATAATATCGTCTGCTTGGATTAATTAAAATATGTCTTTTTGAAATTATTTGAAATAATACTTTACACTCCATAGCTTCCTGTCAATCTTCTTTAACAATCACTTAAGAGAAAATTACACATACGACAGTAATTCTCCCTTTAAGTAGGCTGACCATTTACAGTCCAGCAGGGAACACATTTCAGAGTGTAAATGGAATATAAAGTAATTAAATTTAAGTTCTGTTTACTTTTAACTTTATATTATATTTTATTTAATTTTTCTTTCCAAATAAGGATTAAACCCCCAAATACGTCCCGGCTGCACGAAAGCACCCTTATTAAATTTGTAAATAAAAGAAGTGTTAATCTAAAATTTTACATAGTTGTATTAAAAAATATCTATATTATTAAATTATGTAATGAAATTTTGCTAGTAATGTCTAAAACTGTTTTAAAATGTATTTATAAGACATTTATTTGATGTTTCAATAAATTTTCTTAACTATTTTCTATCTGAAATAAGATTTCCCCTTCTGTTGTAAATGTAATATTTTCTAAACGAATGAAATAAAATAAAATAAGTTCGTACTTTAATATGTTGATGCGTGCTTCTTATCCTTAAACATTTATTATAACCGGCGATGGGCAACCTTTTTCTATGTAACGGCCGTATTTGAAAAATTTTGAACTAACGTGGGAATACAAGAAAAAAGAGAGGAGAAAGAATTTTTGCTGCATACTTCCTTAAAGCTGAGAAATTGATATATTTATTCAAATTTTGTGCGGGTTGCCCATCCCTGACTTATGAATTTGTCCAGGGCATTCTCGTGAACTAGGACTTGTTATCCCCCCCCCCCGATGGCCAGCCCTGTAATGTGACAATGTAACGTAAATATGTTTTAATTTGAAAAATTGTGTTTCTTTTTCCTCGGTATAACGTGTCCTAGTTCACAAGAATGTGATACTTTAATACTTGGTTGCTTCCTGTTCTTTCTATGTTCATTGAGAAAAAAACACAAAATTGTTGTATCGAAATTATCATACAAGAACACACGTGTGGTGAAGAGAATAGGTGTCCTTTCTTCTCCTTCCCCTCCTTTATTATCTACCACACCTCTCGAAGTTCCGTTTAACTGCCATACGTTACGCAAATGTTCCGTATGCTGTGAATGTAATATAAAACTATGGAGTGGATAGGGCCAGCTAAGGTTTAAACTTTTCGGTTGGTTTTGTTTATTTTACAGTAATTTTTTCGGAATAAGTTATTTCTACAATTTTTGCAAGCTTTACTTTTATCCTTACGCAGATACCTCTTTTTATTCGGTATAAAATTAATGGAAAACGTTAACAAAGGGAAAGGAAAGTCTTTGTATATGGATAGAAGACGCATAGTTTTATTTTTTATATTACCGGTATTTTAAATAATTTTTAGCTGTATATATATTTAAAGCAAAATATAACGCCATACACAAACGACGTAAATTGAAAAAATTAATTTGATTTACAATTTGAAAATTTAAAAGGTTTTTAAAAACGTGAGATCCGCTCGAACATTTCCCGGCACGGACGAAAAGAAACGCACGTGGTCGGATATTTGGCTGATTTTCTTTTTAAAGCCGGATATCCGAGATAATGCATCGTTTTCTCCACGCTGTTGCCAGTAATATTAGACCAAATTCAAAGGAATCATCTTGTAAAATGAAAAGATTTCGTGGGGACCGTTATCCCAAGCTAAATTTTACACACTTTACACGTCTAATTAGTCGGGGTTAGAATTCCAAGTAGTTGTAAAACTGTCAGTGGACCTTCAAAGGCATTCCACTCATACATCAGGGACTGGAAAAGTGATTGTTAAAGAAGATTGACAGGAAGCTATGGAGCGTAAATTACTATTTCAAATAATTTCAAAAAGAAGTGTTTTAATTAATCCAAGCAGACGATATTGTTATTACGAGTTAACTGACAACAAATACTGTATACGTAACGATCGAAGATAAATTACAATAGAATGTTCACATTAAAATTACATTAACAAAATATTCACTACTACTTAAGACTATATTGTATACCGAGTGAGAGACAATGAAAATAAGATTAAGATTGCAACTCTATCTTATTGTGGAAAGCTTTGTTAATGCTATATACATCAAAAATAAATGATTTTTCTCCCGATTTCCAGTCGTAAATTTTAATACAACATATTTCAGTAGTAGATGAAAAATATATTCTATTTTGATTACAAATCAATAATTTTATCGTTGATATCCGTCACATCAAAAATTTAAAGACATAAATAGTGATTTTTAACATCTGACTCGATATCCAAAATCTTGTTGCTGTAGAATGTCCAGAATTAATTTAATTCGTAAAATCACAATTGATTCCTAACACCCAGCTTCAATATCATTATTTATTGTTCACGATTCTATCGTTAAAGCGACAAATTTGAATTTATTAAAGTTCTAATAACAAGGAAATAAAAACAAACGAAAGTTTAACTTTTATTACGCTTACAATTTAAATTATCGTCGTAATAAAAATAAAAAAACTGATAAATTGTTTTGATAAAACCACAATAATAAAAATACGTTTTTGTTTTATATTAGAGAGAGAGAGTATTGTCATCAAAAATTATATTAGACATTTCTGTTCTCGGTTGTTCGCGAACTCTTATTGGCGCATTATTGGCGCATTAATGCTGTAATGAACGCCTTTATATTCATATATATTTGTATTTTCTTCTATGGGCGCAGCCATCTTTAATCTGTTACAGTTACGCTACCTGAAACCGACCAATAATGGCTGCTTTTTGTTCAAACGCATACGTCTTTCATCGTTCAGCAGACGTAACTACTTAACAGCTACCGACCTTTGCTCAGTTACGACTGTTGACTCTGCTGAACGCAGCCAATGACAATCGACCGAAACAATGGGATTAGTACCGTTTGTAAACGGAGTTCCTTAACTCGAATTCATCAAACTGTTTTAATAACTCGGATGGAGTTTTGATACAGTATTTTCATAAACTCGCCGGAATTATAATTTATATAAAATAATTAACGTTCGTCTATCAATAAAGTAATTAGAAAATTATGTAAAGCGCGGGGAACTACGTACAACTAACAATAAACGTCGTGTCGGGTGGAGGTGGTACTTCGGACAGCTCCTGTGACCTAGATCGGAGATGGCCAACCGGTGGTCCGTGAACCACCGATGGTCCGTGAACCACCGATGGTCCCCGAGAAAATTTTGATGGTCCGTGGAGAAATTTGGACATCGATCGACTCAACGTTACGCAAAGTATTACGAAAGAATAAAAAAACCCTGGAACACGAAATGACAGTTATCACGAAATGAGACGAAATAAATAATAATGTCAATAAATCAATAGATAATGTGAGTGGGATTGTCGTCTTTGGTAACTTGTTTCGAAGCAGCAACAAACTTCACACTCATCTGTTAAAATTTGACAAGTGGATTTCCTATTAATAAAGTAAAATAAAATGAAACGTTTGTGATCATTCTATACGTGTTTGTATCGTTAAAAATTTGGTCCGTGCAAATCGAAACTGTGAGTTTGCTGGTCCGTGAGGTGAGAAAGGTTGAGGACAACTGACCTAGATAACTGACTTCTATTCGAACCGGCTTTGAAATCTAATTTTTTTTTCTTTTGATTGCCGATGAATTTTACGGACTAGCCAGCGTAATAAATGAATGGATTTTTGATAAATTAATTTAAGAAAACAATTATAGTACGATTCTAGGTAAAAATTTTATCTTAAGGAGTGGTACATTTATGATAAAATAAGAAACAAATCGTTTCCAGGCGCGAAATATTGCAATTTGAAAAAAATCCTGATTAAATTATGAAACTGGTAATGCAATAATTGATCAAGAAACTACTATTTTAAACGTTATTGTTTATTAAAATAATAAACTAAACATATTAACATAATTTTAAATATTATGTGAGGCCGGAACTTCACCCTCCGACGGGATACGAGCTGTCGAAAACCAGAGACAACCGGTGACTTATTTTTGTAAACTGAATCGGGACCACGCGAAGAAACAGGGTGTGATGCGATTTAATTGTCACATTTCCTGTCGTAGATCATGAGGGAGATAAGGAGAACGACAGTTTTGGTGGTCACTTTACACAGAGTTCAAAGCCGAACCCTGTGTAAGGTGACCTACGGAGGGGGACAGTACGAACTCAGCTGCATTTTCTCCGAGACAAAAGAAAACGCATTGTCGGTAATTTACGGGACGATCGCTGGTGAAGGAGCGTGACCCTACCCTGGGGGAGAGCAGAGTATTCGACATTCCCGCCACCCAAATCGAGATCCTAGCAACCGATAGAGTTACGGGAGACCACCGTTTCGCACCAATCGAAACGGAATCGAGTGAAAATGGTATAATATCCCGAAATCTGAAGGATACGAGGAGCCCCACCATCTTGACTTAAGCCCGATTAAATTTTTGTTTTGCAGTTATATCATTGTAAACTACTAACCGTACTAAGAAGTATTTGCTAAGAGAGTTGTTTTTATAACCATTTTCCAACCCTACTCTAAAAGTTATCACCTCTGAAAAGCCAGAGCAACGCCGGGCACACGCGGATAGTTTTAAATAAAACAGAAATATTGTTTACTTATTTTGAATACCATTAGATAAGATTTCAAAGGGAGGGAGGGTTGATCTTCGGTGGACGACCGGTTTATTTCATTCAATTTTATACAGTTTATGCATTTTATTATATTCAAAGTTTCTTATATGTTTTGTTTCTGCTTGTAATACTGTATCTATCATTCGTAAAGCGATAAAGGTTTTAAGGGGAGGTCGAGTTTGTTGGACGTCCGAAGAGGAGAGGGGTTACGGAAACTTGGACAAACTGGGACAAGAGGGGGGAAGGGAGGTAAAAGTTTCAAGAAAAGTACTTACGTATTTTATGGACAGCCCTTTAGAGTTAAAATGCATGGAACCTATGTTTATGTTTTTATTGGTGTTCGTTATAGTGTTAGACACGATGATTTTAGAGAAGACAAAAGTATAAAAAATGGGATTGACGAGGGGTCAAATAGTGAGCCCAATTTGCATGTAAACAAATAGCTGTTGGTTGAGTGTGGCTTCCTGCAAGAAAGGACTTACAAATAGGTTCGAAAATATAGATCAGTGATTCTCAGTCATTTTTGAGCCACCACCCTCTTGATTCCATAAACTTATACCCAACACATTTTCCTGTGTGTGAGAACGGTTTTGAAGTATTCTTAGAAAAGCTTTACTACAACCATCACACTTCGCGTCCTTACCGTACATTGTTCTTTACATCTGGAAACCATTAAATGCAATGTTTCTTACCAGTTTTAACGAAGGAAAGGGGAAAGTCAGTGACCCGAACCCTCGCCTATGGTCACCATTCGGTTATGCTCCTCCTTTTGGTTTCTTTCGTCTTTTCTAGATTTACTTGGCCTACTAGGGGGCGGTATCGCTCACTTTGAGAACCACTGATATAGATCAAGGGTGGCCAACAAATCGATCGCGAAGCCAATTTTGGTCGATCGCTCGCGATGTCTTGACTTAATGTGTTACACCTGTAACCGAACGCAACGCGTGAACGTAATGCGCAAACGCAACTGTAGTGATATCGGACCTCCGCGTCATGGGCGTAGCCAGAGTTTTGTTATGGGGAGCCTAGTGGAGGCCAACCTGACACAAAATTGAATTATTTCAAATTATTGTTCATTATTGGGCACCGAGCAAGCCGTTCACCTTTTTTTAGTATTCAAAACTTTTATTTTAGCTTTAGGTTTTCACAAATCGACTCAACACTTTTTCGGCTGTGATTTCCTGGGGAGGGCACCAGGTTCCCTGGGAGGGGCCGTGCCCACCCAGGCTCCCCCCTCGCTACGCCCATGCTCCGCGTCCTCCCTCAGATGCGGTTTTGTCGGTTCATGCGCAATCCATTTACATACAGTTGTAAAAGGGGAATAAGAAATGTAGAAAAAGGGTCGTAAAACCGAAAAAAAGAAAGACGGGAAGAGGGACAGCGAGAGTACGTCGGGATACGGTAGAGAGAAGAAGGGTGATATGGTGGTCCCCGAAAGTGATAACGTTGAGTTTCAATTTTTCTTCTGTTTAAAATGTAAGTACTTTTTCTTCATGTTTTAAATTAAATTGTGGCTTTTCTTACCTATCTAAACATAGTATAGTATGTATTTCACACTTCCCCCTCTCCACTTACAGTTAGACTATGCCTACTTATGACAACAAGTCGATCGCAACCAAATTTTTAAGATAAAAAGTAGATTTTATGTACACAAAAATTGACCACTCCTGATATAGATGATAAACACTAGTCAGATACAACAAACTATACGAAATGTCCCGATTAAAATAAATTATTGGTGTAGAAATAAAGAGATTAGGCTTCTGGTTCCATATTCATTTCTGAATGTAGGATTAGTATTATTATAACAATGTCAATTGTGCTTCACGTGTGAGTTCTTCTGCTTTCTTATTTTTCCATTCACATATACTGTATTACCTACCAACTTTTCCTTCTCCTTGTTGGGCCTTTCTTTCTACAGATTTTTCCCTCCGAAATATCTCTCAAAATTTCATATTTACTTCCTCGGATGGTGTGACCAAAATACTCCGTCTTTCTTCTTTTAACTGTATTTAAAACTTCTTTTTCTTTTCCCATTCTTTCCAAAACTTCATCATTTGTTATCTCATTGTCAAATCATTTATATTTCTCTGGTAAAACCACTGTATCGTCAGCATAACGTATATTATTTACATTCATCCCATTTATTACAATCCCAATGTGTTCTATATCTTCTAAAGCTTCTTTAAAAATTTCATCTGAGTAAATATTTAAAGGTGATAAAATACATCCCTGCCTTATTCTTCTTTTTATTTCTATTTCTTCAGATAACTGAGAATCAATTAAAATCAATTGTTAAAACTGCGAGCAGGATAAAAACGCACAATCCAGATTAGTTAAATGAAACACAATTAATTTTTATTTACTCGCTTTTTAGGATACAGGTTCTCAGGATACCACTATGCTAACCCCACGGATACTCCACATAATTCATTAACCCGACAAAGATTGCACGCGCGTCGTTCCTTACCGATCACTTAAAACTATCTTAATTAATACTATATTTCTACTACTACTTAAACTTATTTTATATAGCCGGCTTACTCGAAGATTTAGAAGATGAAAGTAAAGAATAAGGAAAGAGGGTACCCAAAACTTGACGGATGCGGTTCCTCGTTGATCGGGGGGCTGGTTAGCTCTGTTCCTTGTTTCACGTAGAGAAGTTAATCCAAAGGGATGATCCTTCTGGCTCCCTTCGGTTGAGTTCCTTTTTCTTCTACGTTCCACAGATCTCCTTTTCACACTACGATGCAAAACCTTCCGGGGAGACGTACTTTCGCTCTTCACGTTCCAAAGTTCTCTTTCTCACCCTCACACGCTATACTTGCCGGGGAGACTTTTCTTTTAGCTCCTCTTCCTTCTCTTCCTTTCTACCCGTCTCCCCTCATTTTTCTCCCTTCCTCCAGTTCTCCCCTCAGAGTCTCCCGATCGCTCCCTCCCCTCCGAGCTACATTTCTTTCGTTGCTTCTCGGGTTAGCCCACCCGCATACCCACGCCAGGGAAAAGAAAAACGAGAACATTCCAGGAAGGGTAAACAAATAGGACAGACAGATGTGAAGCGGGAAGTATACAAGATAAAATGACACAATTATATACGAAATATATGATAAAATATGGCATGTAGCCACACAATAAAAGCAGAATAGTATTTTTAGTTATTTATCAAATTATCATTTATTCTTAAATATTTATTTCGGTACTTTTAAGTTCAAACTCCTCACGACGCATCGCGTGTCGCGTCGCTAGCCATAGCCTGGTTCGCGTTGGATTGCGTTTTAAAATGGGGGATTTAAAGTGTGCGAAAATTAAAACCCACACATTATTAATTATTAAAAGAAAATAATAATTTTTAAACCATTTGAATTTAGTTTTAGATTTAAGAAAATGATCATTAAAATTCTCAGGTGTCAAAAAAGGGTATAAACAACAACCTGAATTATGAGTGCAGATGTTATTGTTTTATACACAATCACCGAGCAGAGTCGATAAAGAGGTATCAAATGGACACCTCGAATGGGACCTTTCCCGCAACCCGAAGAGGTTTCATCTTGCACCTGGAGACAAAGCAGACCAATCGAGAAGCGAGGAATGGGACGAGGGACCAATCCGAAATGCGAACAGCGGGAGAAAAATTATAAAAATAGGAATTTCAAGGTCGAAGGACAGTCTCCTCTGGATTAAGCTCGCCGTGTGTTTTAGATAGTGAATTGTGTGGTCACCCAAGACGTCTCGCGACTCTCCGATCCCATCTCGTCCGTCCCGGAGCATCGACGGAAAGGAAAATCCTCGCCATCCCGAAGGACGGAAAAGTGGAACTGAACTGTCAATTATTGATGTAAGCATCAATGTTACCAAATACAGTGCCGGCCCGAGGCAAGTTTTAGGATGGAGCGAGATCCTATTATGGCGCCCCCCTTGGTTGCCCCTAATTTTATACCCTTTAATTTTCTTTACCACTGAGGCGCCCCCTAGGACTTAGCGCCCGGAGCGACTGCTCCGTTTGCCCTATGGTAGGGCCGGCTCTGACCAAATAAACGGCTTTTTCTTTTGTCATCAATTGCCTCCTCCGCCACACCACACACAACCTTCTCTTAGGTTCATCCTGATGCGGGATTAACAAGTCCCCTATTCCACCGGATCGGCGACCTTACATAGAAGCCAAGGAATTGCAAGTAGGATTTTTTAATGTGTGTGTTTGTACGAATACATAGGAATGGGTACGGATCAAAGGTTAGTTTTGTAATTTATTTTATATTTGAATGTTGAGGTATTATCTCCGTTTTCCAGCAATTTTTGGATCGAATTTGTTAAAATATAACATTTCAGTTTTGAAATATTCGAAGTAATTTCGACTTTGAATTGTTAGTATCGGGGCGCACCTTCTAACGCCGATACGCGATGCGTCGTGCAGAGGGGGTAATTAATCATACTAATAACTTTAATATATAATTTAATAATAATTAAAATGCGGAGTGAATCAAGTAATTCTTATCATTATGCAATTATTGGTGAGTGTTAGATTCGTACAGATAAAGAAAATTGTAATATTAAATGTAAAATATTAAGGCGAAATCATCTCATTGTCCTTGTTTTAAACACTACAAACATTCGAGGTGAGTGTTTACAAGTTTTCCGATTACCTCCACGACGGCGGGAGATAAGTTAAAGAATGTTAATGGTACTATTAGCACTGGGAGCAGTTAGCGCAACCACTTTGGCGGTTTCTTTCGTAGAAAAGGAAGCATTAAACTTCTGATATAGAGCTGTAAAAGCATTCATTTGTTTTCTTCTAAATGAAACAAATAAGAATTTTTTCTTACTCTATGTAATTTATGTAAAAAAATATTGCAGTATATTTGCAGTAGAAGGGAGTATGATATATTTCAGATATTTAATAGTACAATAAATTTTCTTAACTTTTCTGATTTCCAAATATGGGAAAAATTGCAAATTATGACGAATTTATTGATTTCGCATTATAATTTGATAAGAGAACTTTTAGAATAATACTTATTTTATATGACAAGTTTGAGGATACTTTAAGGTAAGGCCATGCATTCGAGGGTTTTTGTAATTTAACTCCCATTTAAATGTATTTTAGTAGTCATTCAGTTTCTCCTTACTGTACTCTCTACTGTGTTATTATATTTACCAAGAAATGCTTTATTATTTATCCCGAGAAAAAAATAAAAATAGTGCACGAATAATGATAAAATAAATCACGTAACTTCGATTTTAAGTGTAGAAATCAAACGTGAGACACGATTAAAAATATTACTGTTCAAAGACTAATTAATATAAGTTATTCTGACCGAATTAATATAATAAGACTGAAATGATGACACTTCGACGTAAGAATTTTAATCTGTCGTCATCTGTGTATTCTAATCTGTTATATGAACTTTCTTCTTCATGAATTTCGTTGGAATTTCCTTCGAAAGAAAGGATGCACACCTGGCCGAACTAGTACTTTAACCGTTTCGTTACGTATTCATTTAAATTGTTCGTCTTGGGGATACTGTATTCCCTTTGGCCACCGTATTTTGGCTGTCCAGCATCCTAATCTTTTCTTGGTATGGACCACTCACTATTATATCCTAATTGCTTCCATAATTAAATGGAAAGATTTAACTTACTACTATCCATTGTTTGATAACCTACCAACGTTGTTCTTATTTATTCTTACTGTTTGAATATAAAATATGTAAAAAAAGATGGCTACGAATTGGATATCATTTTTACGATAACGATAAAATTTTCACTAAATTCAATATGAAATGTTAATGAAAATTTCAATAGAAAAAAATGAAAAAACTGTATTTTATTCGTTGAATAGTATTCGGCTCTTGTGTCGAATATTACCATCGCGTTCAAAGATTTTATATAATATATGCCTACATAATTACGAAAAATCGTAGCCTATATTTAATAACGTGTAAAAAATGTATTATTTTAAAGATATTAAATATAGGCTACGATTTTTCTTAATAAGCATAGATTATTATGTATTTTACACTCAAACGTTGCACAATATGTAAGATTTAATGCTTTCGATTTGGAAAATTATATATACAAGTACTGTACGTACAGTACTTGTACAATAAGAAAGCATTAAGAACAATTGTATTTAGTATAATGTAGTCCACTGATTCCTAAATTCTGTCAATCCCAGGATCTTTATTCGTGAAGTAATGGGAATTTGTGGGTGTTACGACGACCTATGGACTCAAATCCCTTAAGGATGCTAAAAACTTAATGAAACGGTAATGGGGAAAATGAGTTTAAAATTAGGAAAGAGCATTTTGTAATACTTTACAATTTTATTAATAATTCTATTGAATAAATGAACGACTATTTTGCGTAATTTCATACTAGTAAACCATATTTAAACACTTTATTTAGGTAAATGAAATTTCTCTAATATTACGACTAGGGGATTAGTATCTTGTTAATTTCATTCCAGTCCGCTAGGCGTGCTGAAGTCGCTGTCTGAATACCCGGCCGACATAAACCAGCAACCCGGATATGTTGGATGACGTTTCGGTAGAACCACGTGGGTGCTTTGCCGAGAGTATTCACCGGGATGAGGTAGTTCAGCCCATAGTCTGCAAGTTCCAAGACAAAAGACAATGTGTTATATTTTATTACCGCTTCATTATTATTGGTAAGTACTAACGAAATGAACTTTNAAAACTAAAAAAAAAAAAAAAAAAAAAAAAAGGAAACAGTGGGGACGCACGTTCTAACCTAACCTAACCTATTCTAATAAATTACCATAATTATTACCAATTAAATTATTAGAGTAGGTTAGGTTAGGTTAGAACGTGCGTCCCAAGGTAAGACCTTGCGTGCGTCCCCACTGTTTCCTTTTCTTTGCTGGAGCCGCCATGACAGTCCACGTAACTGGAATTTAACCGCTTTTTATAACCAATGAAAATTATTATAAAACTTCTAGAACTTTGAAAAATATTGTTTTAATGGTACTATTCCATATATAGAGAAATAGCCAGTGACTGTATACACGAGCTCGAAGAAAGGACATCGATCTTCGCAGATAATATCGTTCAAAAAAAATATATGATCTTTGAAGATTGTTGTTCTTTCTCTGAGCTTGTGTATACAGTCACTTGTTATTTCTCTTGCGCGAACCAACTGGAAGGTAATTACGTGACATCGAATGCTATTTAGGACTGTCCATAAATTTTTCTGTTGCATTTTTCTTTGAGGAATAAAAAATTGAATGGGATGAGGAATAAAAAATTTTCTATTGTATTTTTAATGATGAAATGAAATACAATAAAAAAGTTCTTATTCCTCATCTGTACACTATTTGAAGAATTTTTTAAATGTGTTAGATTAGGCACTCTGTGTGATAAACCTTTACATAAAACCATTGTAGTTATTTGCATTTTTTTCCGGATACTCGCCCTTTGGTGTTTAAAACTATTCTATCTGGGTCGTTTTATTCATTCTTGCAGTAAGGATGAATAGCAATAGAAAAGGCAAAGCTTTCTGTTGCATTCCAAATTGCAATTTAAAAGCCTTATGGGAGCCTAATATAAATTTTCCTGTATTCCTACGTGAAAAACATGTTTACTGTATTCGGAAATTGGTTGGTTATATTTATGAGCTCCGAATTCTGAAAGAGTGGATTAGACTGTTAAGAATTGGCAGTTTCCTGATTGTCCAGCTTTACGTGAACAAGTTATGCTGTCAATTTTAAAACACATTTTCTTAAAGTTTAAAATGCCAGTAATTTTGTGTAGGACGCGGTCGGATTTAAGCATTTCGAAACCCTAAGCTGAACTATGCAAGGCAGGCTCCTCACTGACCCTTCACAATTTATGAAATATAAAGAAAAGTATTAAATCAGACTGTCTCTGATTTAATATGGATATTGGAAGGAAAAGATGTGAGGTTTCACTAGTCTTATGTTTTATAACGAATTTAATTAAATTTTTATATCCATTACATTAAAAATCTTTTTTTAAATTGGTTTTATTGATTTTTTTAAAAAAGATCTTATGTTAATTATTAGAAAAAAAATTAATGAAATACTAGACAAGATAAAAAGTAAAGTATATATTGTTGGTTTGTAAAAGAGTGTTTGTTACAAAATTTGACTTCAAATTTCTTTTTTGTACAAATGTTTGAGGCCCTTGAAAGTCGAGGCCCTAAGCAACAACTTACATGGCGTTTTACTTGTAAATCTGGACCTGATAGGACAGATGTCAAAGCTGATGTTTTTTAACACAAAGGGCAAAATATGCATAGAACGATCTCGCTCATTTGTTTTGATACCACATAATGATGTGTCCTGCTAGCAATAATTGTTCTCCTCCTATAAAATTTCTTGATAAACAGCTAAAAGCAGCATATATCATTATGTCGGACAGTAATTTATGATTAATTTTACATTACTATTTACAGGCAACCCAGATAAAGTAGCCATTTTGTAAAAATGCAGCACCCTCTATAGTTTATGAAAAACACAAATAGAAATTAAATACTATAATAGAAGGGTTAAGATAAATATTTTTAAGCAATATACACCAACGTTTTCTCTTAATTTTATTCTCTTAATTAATCTTTAGTAGTAGTATTTTTATAAAAATGGAGAGGTTTTTGTCTTTCGACAATCTCCTTGAAAAATGTCATTACAACAAGAATATTTATACCAAAGAACAAAATGGAAACTTCTTTATGGCAACATTCATTATCACATTTAGCAACAAGTGCCAAACTTTTTCATCTGTAAAAGAATAACTTTTTTCTAATGATATATTACTGTTAACTGTGTGGAGATTCAATTCTTATCAAAGAATATAGAAGCATGACAAGCCTGCTATATGCATGATTTAACCAGGTAGTTTGACTTACACCAGTATATTATATTAAATATATTTATCATCATAGAGCGGGAATAGCTCACTACAGGAGCTTTTATAAAGGTTGGCCACATGTTTAATTTCAATTTCAACTTTGAGCCTTAACTTTTAATGTTCCTAAATGTTTTTACGAGTTATTTGATTGGAGTTTAAATGGATACTTACAATAAATGGTAAGTTTAGTCTTTTATCTACAGCTAGATTTAAATGCGGTCGGGCAGGGGATTGCAGATAATAAAATAAACAAATACGTGGCACTAACCTTGTATAGCTTTGCAGTTACTACTTAAAACATAACAAATGTTTTCAACCCACTTCTAGGTTTTTCCTCAGGTGTTTTATCAGTTTTCTGGTGCGATTCAGATTNCCAGGAAGTAATGACAATGCTTTAACAAATTCTACATTACAAATTTATAATATCCTGTCTGTTTATTTAATGTGTAATTATGAGTGATGATTTATTCATTGTAATACAATTTTTTTATGGGAAAATGTTATGTAAACTTCAACTAAATAATAATATGTTTTTATAGCTGAGCTAGTTGGTAAGATGTTATCAACTGTACTCTAGAACTAGCAATACCTCACCGGCATATACAGTATTATAATATGAAATTTCTGTAAGGCGAAATGAAAATGAGATAAAAAGGAAATATTTAAAAATTTTTTTCATCATCAACTGTGAATTCATTTTTGCTAGAGACAGCCATTTTGTTTTAGCTACACATTGCTCTTTATTATTTTTGAAAATCAGAAAAATTAGATTAAGATATTTGGTAATATATTTATTTAATATCTTACTGTGGAATATACTCAGTTTCCGTGAATTACCATTTCGGGATTTTTTTTTATTTAACTTTCTGCCTTGTGGGCACTAGAGGACCTCTTTTAGCAAGCCCATTATAAGTTCAGCCAGGCCCACAATGGGGCGGTCGGATGAAGGATAGGACCCAACATATCCGGATGGACCACCCTTGAAAAATTCCTGGGAATTTTATCAACCCATCTGGATTCGATCCCAGTCCCCCAGAGTGGTACCACTGACCCTCAGATTTTCTACTCTAGCAATTCACTAGACATCTGTTTGATATTTTAAAATATGTGTCAGCGGAATATTACAAGTCGACAAAATCAGTGATAACTTCATTGTGGATTTTGCCTACAAACTATACTTGGGAATTCAGTTTCGAAAGACTATAAAGCCTGAATTTCACTCGTAGAAAATAACATTAAAGTTGCCAAAGGGAATTTAATTTCTGAATATCAAACATTAAATTCGAATTACACTACATTGATTTGAAAATATATTTCAACTTTAGATCCTCTCCTATACATTTATTAGATATAATTTCCAGAAATTACATGCGAAATATGTTTTAAAATATCAATGCTCATACGTTGACACTTTGCCTGATATAAGATCATTTGGATTGGGAGGGTTATTTCTGTTTTTAAACTCTCTGCCCTGTATATACTAAGAGGACCTTTTTAGCAAGTCCATTACGGGTAGCCTAAAAATTCCAGGAAGTATTCGACCTTACTAGATTCGATCCTGTTCGCATTTTTCACCGGATGCTCGCTCTCTGGTGTTTAAAAACAAAACTATTCTATCAGGGTCGATTGATTCATTCTTGTGTATTATCAGCAGTAAAGATGAATAACAATTGGAAAAGCAAAGCGTTCCAAATTGCGATTTAAAAGCCTTGCGGGAGCTCAATATAAGTTTTCGTCTATTCCTACATGAAAAACATGATAATTCGAAAATTAGTCGGTTATATTTATGGACTTCTCTGAATTCTGAAAGAGTGGATTAGACTGTTAAGAATTGGCATTTTCCTGATTGTCCAGCTTTACACAAACAAGTTATGCTGTCAATTATAAAACACATTTTCTTAAAGTTTAAAATGCCAGTAATTTTGTGTAGGACGCGGTCGGATTTAAGCATTTCGAAGCCCTAAGCTGAACTATGCAAGGCAGGCCCCTCACTGACCCTTTACAATTTAAGAAGTATAAAGAAAAGTATTAAATCAGACTGTCTCTGATTTAATATGGATATTGGAAGAAAAAGATGTGAGGTTTCACTAGTCTTATGTTTTATAACAAATTTAATTAAATTTTTATATCCATTACATTATAAATCTTTTTTTAAATTGGTTTTATCGATTTTTTTAAAAAGATCTTATGTTAATTCTTAGAAAAAAAATTAATGAAATACTAGACAAGATAAAAAGTAAAGTATATATTGTTGGTTTGTAAAAGAGTGTTTATTACAAAATTTGACTTCAAATTTCTTTTTTGTACAAATGTTTGAGGCCCTTGAAAGTCGAGGCCCTAAGCAACAACTTACATGGCTTTTTACTTATAAATCTGGACCTGTTAGGACATGTCAAAACTGATGATTTTTAACACAAAGGGCAAAATATGCATAGAACGATCTCGCTCATTTGTTTTGATACCACATAATGATGTGTCCTGCTAGCAATAATTGTTCTCCTCCTATAAAATTTCTCAATAAACAGCTAAAAACAGCATATATCATTATGTCAGACAGTAATATATGATTAATTTTATATTACTATTTAAAGGCAACCCGGATAAGGTAGCCATTTTGTAAAAATGCAGCACCCTCTATAGTTCATGAAAAACACGAATAGAAATTAAATACTATAATAGAAGGGTTAAGATAATTATTTTTAAGCAATATACACCAACGTTTTCTCTTAATTTTATTCTCTTAATTAATCTTTAGTAGTAGTATTTCTATAAAAATGGAGAGGTTTTTGTCTTTCGACAATCTCCTTGAAAAATGTCATTACAACAAGAATATTTGTACCAAAGAACAAAATGGAAACTTCTTTATGGCAACATTCATTATCACATTTAGCAACAAGTGCCAAACTTTTTCATCTGTAAAAGAATAACTTTTTTCTAATGATATATTACTGTTAACTGTGTGGAGATTCAATTCTTATCAAAGAATATAGAAGCATGACAAGCCTGCTATATGCATGATTTAACCAGGTAGTTTGACTTACACCAGTATATTATATTAAATATATTTATCATCATAGAGCGGGAATAGCTCACTACAGGAGCTTTTATAAAGGTCGGCCACATGTTTAATTTCAATTTCAACTTTGAGCCTTAACTTTTAATGTTCCTAAATGTTTTTACGAGTTATTTGATTGGAGTTTAAATGGATACTTACAATAAATGGTAAGTTTAGTCTTTTATCTACAGCTAGATTTAAATGCGGTCAGGCAGGGGATTGCAGATAATAAAATAAACAAATAAGTGGCACTAACCTTGTATAGCTTTGCAGTTACTACTTAAAACATAACAAATGTTTTCAACCCACTTCTAGGTTTTTCCTCAGGTGTTTTATCAGTTTTCTGGTGCGATTCAGATT